>NC_134360.1:52681492-52776492 GCF_048569485.1 Anomaloglossus baeobatrachus | reverse complement strand
CCATCGTGCTCCATCCCCCATGCTGTGCACCCCCCATCGTGCCCCATCCCCCATGCTGCGCACTCCCCATTGTGCTCCATCCCCCATGCTGCACACTCCCCATTGTGCTCCATCCCCCATGCTGCGCACTCCCCATCGTGCTCCATCCCCCATGCTGCGCATTCCCCATCGTGCTCCATCACCCATGCTGCGCACTCCCCATCGTGCTCCATCCCCCATGCTGCGCACTCCCCATCGTGCTCCATCCCCCATGCTGCGCACTCCCCATCATGCTCTATCCCCCATGCTGCGTACTCCCAAACGTGCTCCATCCCCCATGCTGCGCACCCCCCATCGTGCTCCATCCCCCATGCTGCGCACCCCCATCGTGCTCCATCTCCCATGCTGCGCACTCCCCATTGTGCTCCATCCCCCATGCTGCGCACTCCCCATCGTGCTCCATCCCCCATGCTGCGCATTCCCGATCGTGCTCCATCCCCCATGCTGCGCACTCCCAAACGTGCTCCATCCCCCATGCTGCGTACGCCCCATCGTGCTCTATCCCCCATGCTGCACACTCCCAAACGTGTTCCATCCCCCATGCTGCGCACTCCCCATCATGCTCCATCCCCCATGCTGCGCACTCCCCATCGTGCTCCATCCCCCATGCTGCGCACTCCCCATCGTGCTCCATCCCCCATGCTGTTCACCCCCCATCGTGCTTCACAGTCACACATCAGACAGTATACACGCACACATCTGATCGCATACACTCACACACACACCCCACTTCTCCCTGTGCCCACCGGTGGGCGGTCCCAGCAGCTGTGCTGCACGCCGTGCTCCTCTGCCGACACTCACAGATCCGATCGCATACACTCACACACACACACTCACACATCAGAACACACTCACACACATCCGATCGCATACACTCACACACACACACTCACACATCAGAACACACTCACACACATCCGATCGCATACACGCACACACACACTGACGATATCGCACATATGCGCTGACACAATCACAACATCCGGAGATACCACATGCTTCCGGCCATGTGATCCTCCAGCAGGTCCTGGAAGGTCACTGCAAAGTATCGCCGCCGAGAAGCAAGCGATATCACGGGATGTTGTGAGTGTGTGGGGATGCGATCTGATGTGTGTGTGAGAGTGAGTGTGATCTGATGTGTGTGTGAGAGTGAGTGTGATCTGATGTGTGTGTGTGTCTGTTCTTATGTTCGTGCGTGTGTGTGTGTTCCGCCGCTGCAGAACCTTGATGCGCTCACCTCGGGGCGAGAGGCCATTCCGTGTGGGGGGCAGAGCCTGGTCAAGCGGCCAATCCGTGCGGGGGAGGAGCCGAGGCGAGCGGCCAATCCGTGAGGCCGAGCGGCCAATCCATGCGGGGGGCGGAGCCGAGGCGAGCATCCAATCCGTGCGGGGGAGGAGCCGAGGCGAGCGGCATCCGTGAGGCCGAGCGGCCAATCCATGCGGGGGGGGGGCGGGGCCATGGCGAGCCCAGCGGCCAATCCGCTGTTTGTCACCGTAAGGACATGGCCAATCCGTGCGGGGTGGGGGGCGGAGGCGAGGCGAGGCAAGCGGCCAATCCGTGCGGGGGGAGGAGCCGAGACGAGCGGCCAATCCGTGCGGGGGGGGGGCGATGGCGAGCCCAGCGGCCAATCCGCTGTTTGTCACCGTAAGGACACAATTTTGGAGCAAGACAGACAGACAGAATAAGGCAATTATATATATAGATGTGGTGACAACTGCTTAATGTTCACCATCTGCCATACATTATATACTGACTGCATTATTATAGGTTGATGATAATTAGGGTTCTATCCATCTACTATGGAATTTGTATCGTGAGTGTATGTGGGGGGGGGGGGGCTTGGACCAGGACATTCATATGTCTTCATGGTTTTAATTGTTTTCAGATGTTTGTATATTGCACATGTTATTAAAGCATTAATTATTCTTCCTGTTATCAAATGTGCAGCTATTCCCATGTACATGACTTTCTGATACACACCTGTCCCGGGTTTGGGATCTGCTCCCTTCTTCCTGGTCTGATAAACTTTCTTGTGTTCCTCATTGGGCTTTGCAGATGGCCCGGTGTGCTCCTTTGTGATTTTCAACCTAGACATAGATAAGGCCCAACAAGACATACACCTGGGTCTTGATATTAAGTCTTTGTTCCCGGACCTCTGCTACGTTTCCGCCTTCTGCTTCTAGGATGTCTCCTGTCCACCTGCTGCTTCCAGGACGTCTCCTGTCCACCTGCTGCTTCCAGGACGTCTCCTGTCCACCTGCTGCTTCCAGGACGTCTCCGGTCCACCTGCTGCTTCCAGAACATCTCCTGTCCACCTGCTGCTTCCAGGACGTCTCCTGCCCACCTGCTGCTTCCAGGACATCTCCTGGTCACCTGCTGCTTCCAGGATGTCTCCTGTCCACCTGCTGCTTTCGGGACATCTCCTGTCCACCTGCTGCTTCCAGGACGTCTCCTGTCCACCTGCTGCTTCCAGGACGTCTCCTGTCCACCTGCTGCTTCCAGGACGTCTCCTGTCCACTTGCTGCTTCTGGGACGTCTCCTGTCCACCTGCTGCTTCCGGGACGTCTCCTGTCCACCTGCTGCTTCCAGGACGTCTCCTGTCCACCTGCTGCTTCCAGGACATCTCCTGTCTACCTGCTGCTTCCAGGACGTCTCCCGTCCACCTGCTGCTTCCAGGACGTCTCCCGTCCACCTGCTGCTTCCGGGACGTTTCCCGTCCACCTGCTGCTTCCAGGACGTCTCCTGTCCACCTGCTGCTTCCAGGACGTCTCCTGTTCACCTGTTGCTTCCAGGACGTCTCCTGTCCACCTGCTGCTTCCAGGACGTCTCCTGTCAACCTGCTGCTTCCGTGACATCTCCTGTCCACCTGCTTCTTCAAGGACGTCTCCCGTCCACCTGTATTTCTGTATTAAGGCTTTCTAGTTCTTCTGGAGTTTTGTCTGCTACCTGTCTGCAGTCTCCAGCAAATCTCCTGGCTACCTGCGGCTTCTTGTTCTTCAGCTACCTGCCTGCGGTTTCCAGTATCTTGACAACCTGTCTGTGTTTTCCAAGATGTCTCCTGGCTGCAGCGCCTTCCATGTCTTCAGCTACCTACCTACTTGCGGTATCCATTATCTCGGCAAGTGTCTGCGTTCTCCAGGATGTCTCCTGACTGCCTACAGATTCTAGTCCTTCAGCTACCTGCCTTCCTGTGGTTTCCAGTTTCTCGGTAACCTGTCTGTGGTGTCCAGGATGTCTCATGGCTGCCTGTGGCTTTTAGTTCTTCAGTTGCCTACCTGCCTGTGGTTTGCAGTATCATGGTAACATGTCTGTGTTCTCCAAGATGTCTCCTGGCTGCCTGCACCTTCTCGTCCTTCAGTTACCTGGATGCCTGTGGTTTCAAGTATCTCAGCCATCTGTCTGCATTCTCCAGGATGTCTCCTAACTGCCCTGCCTGCAGATTCTAGTCCTTCAGCTACCTGCCTTCCTCTGGTTTCCAGTATCTCAGCAACCTGTCTGTGGCCTGTAGGATGTCTCCAGGCTGCCTGCAACGTCTAGTCCTGCAGCTACCTGCCTGCCTGTGGTTTCCAGTTTCTTATCTACCAGAACGTCTCCTGGCTGCCTGTGGCTTCCAGTTCTTCAGCTACATACCTGCCTGTGGTTTCCAGTTTCTCGGCTACTTGTCTGCGGTCTCCAGGATTCTCATGGCTGTCTGTGGCTTCCAGTTCTTCAGCTACCCATCTGCCTGTAGTTTCCAGTATCTTGATACCCTGTCTGCAGTCTCCAGGATATCTCATGACTGATTGAACCTTCTAGTTCTTCATCTACCTACCTGCCTGTGGTTTCCAGTATCTCAGCTACTTGCTGGTGGTCTTCAGAATGTCTCTTGGCTGCCTGTTGTGAGCGCCGAATGCTTTCCCTTTTCAATGATTTATTATGCTGACACTGCAAGAATCTATTAATTGCTGTGCAGTTCCTGCTTAGGTTTCATTACTGACCAGTCAGACCACCACATGGACTCGTGAACTGAAGACCCCACCTCTCCGAAAAATGCAGGATCCATGATTGAAATGTAGTTTCCATGCAATCCAGCAAGGATAGGGACACCTCAAGTTGGGAGCAAGATAACGTTCATCTTCCCTCTTGGTCTTCAGTTTTAATATCAAGGGACTTATGAAATGTTCCTTGTGGATTTTCATTGGTTAATACACAGCTATGATTGATACATTTGAATTGTTTTCAAAATATTTATTGTTTTTGTTTCTCACTTCCTTTCTCACCCATTTGGGACCCCCCCCCATGTTACTCCCCTTTGTGTAGGGCGGTGAGCTCTGGTGGTCTGTCACGTGTACGTGGATTATAGTGTCAATATCTCTGTAATATTTATACCCCACATCCATTAGCAGAGTAATAACCTGGGATTCCCGTAAGCGGCCTTCTGTAATGGTTTTGGAAGGAGTTCAGTGAGAGGCCGGACAGTGAGTGGTCACTGCGCCTCATCTGCACAAAGGGATATTCCACACTGCTCCAGCAGGGGGCGCTGCAGGACAGAGCTCATAATATTTCTTTCTCCCTTAGATTATTCATTTACACTTTTCTTATATAAAAGAAGCTCAAACCTGGAAAAAATTAACATAAATTCTAATCACGGAGATGTAGGAATGATACTACACCCGGTGACCAGAGAAACGTATGGAGAGTGCTGCTATATGCATTAGTTCTTTGGCCAACTGAGCTTACAATCTAATTTCTCTCCCTTCCTGATGGTCATCCCTGCAATGCTACAGTGCAGGATGTGCAGCCCCTGCAGCGGTCGAACCGCTCAGATCCGGGGGTGATAACTCGTAGCTCGAGGGTCTCCGGACCCGGGGACTAGGGGCCACACTCAAAGGAAGAAGGGGGTATTTACAGGGAAAGATATAGATAGTTTGTGACGCCACCCGTGGTGTGCGATAATTGGGAGTACCGCCTCTGCCGTTGGGAGTACCCGGGTTAATGGAGTGGGGCAGCTAGATGATGTTACCCTCCACGGTTAGGGAAAGGCCCCGGGACCCCAGATGGTGGGATGGGGGTGCAGGGGGAGCGCAGGCTTGCTGGGTGCAGGGGTTAACCAGGTACTCACTCAGCAAGAAAGCAGACGCTGACAACGTAGTAAACCAAGTCTCTAGGTGCCGCTGCCCTCTTGGGGAGCTCGTCCGGGTCCCATCCCCTGCGGCACTGCCTGTCGGTCTGTGGCCTGCCTGACACCGTATTTTAGAGTGTCCTTTGTGGCCCATCATCTTGGAGCTTTCCTGGCCCCACTCCCTGCTATAAGTAGCAAGGGGAGCTTGCTCTCAGGAGGTCACGCTTGGGATTTCAGTGGGCTGCTTTGCTTGGAAAGCCC
Organism: Anomaloglossus baeobatrachus; assembly: GCF_048569485.1. NCBI lineage: Eukaryota > Metazoa > Chordata > Amphibia > Anura > Aromobatidae > Anomaloglossus > Anomaloglossus baeobatrachus. Next base: position 52,771,091 of record NC_134360.1, on the reverse strand, counting down.
TATCCCCCTCGTTGCGCTAGTGCCCCCGATCTCTGAGCTTCGTGGGAACAGTCCATATATTCCCTGTCCTCCGTGGGTTAATTGCCGGATTGCTTGAAGCTTCTCCCCGATCTAGGGTCCGTGTACCCCATCGTGCCTTCGGTCCCAGCCCGGCTATTGAACAGTGGCTGCTGGCTATCCTCCAAGACTAGTCAAGCACCCAGTCCCACTCTCCCGCGACTGGGTCTCCGACTCCTACTGGTCCAGACCACCGTCTGCGACCTAGTCTGCTTTTCACCTGGGAGCTCCAACACCCAGCTTCCTCGAGCTCCTCACTCCTCGAGGGCTACCACTGTTCTCTGGGGAGCTGCTACTCCCAGCTCCTCACTCACTGGGAGCTACTTCCGTTCTCCTTGCTCCCCTGGAGCCGACTGACTTCTTACCTCCCACCTCCCTGCCTGACCCCTAGGTGGACTGCCCTATTCCAGCTTAAGCAGCCCACTGGTGTGCCTGACAGGTGTGGTGTGAGGTGTATGCTGGGATTTGTAGTGCAGATGGTATGACACCTGTATCTGGGTTCTTGGAACCACGGGGGGTGGGCCCTGCACCATGAAAGGAGAGGATGCAGTTCCCTGTGACACCCTGATATAGTCAGGGGCGTCACACAGGACACTTGTGATCATTGCACAATTCTCAGCTTGATCCCATTGTTTTGCAATTTAACTGTTGCTCCAATTAGGTTTTTGAGTTTTTCTTTGCATTTAATTTTTGGCAGTTTTTTTTTCCATATCACAATTTGTATTAAAGGGCATGTGTCGGTAGGGTTCACCCTCCTAAGCCTTCTCTATGGTCATGCATGTCATAGGAAACTGAATAAAATGATATCTTCATATCTGCTATCCGATATCTTAGTCCATAAAAATCCACATTTTTCTAAAATATGTGAATAAGCTTTTAAGATCTATGGGCCGGACACAGATCTTGTTTTGGCCTCATTCTGGCTCTCATAGATTTGCTTTGGAAGCCTGTGACATAATTTCTGACTTCCGGCCAGTCAGAAGATGGCGCTGTGTGATCAGAGTGGTATCGATAAAAGGTGAAGCCGGCAGAAAGTTAATATATGATGGGGCAGCAGAGGCTTACATTTAAAGCACCACTCCAACGTTTTTGTTTTTTTTTATTGCACCACTTGAGTGGTTCTTTAAATGTAAGCACCTACCCTCTGTCTTATACTGGCCTTCTTGCATCCTCATCTTTCCCCAATGTCGCTCTGGTATTAGTGATTAGAGACATGCCAGCTGCTCCAGTGTTTCATTGAGTGGCTGGAGGTCACAAGTCTATGAGAGTCTCGTTCTGGCTCGCATAGACTTGCATTGAGCTCTTGTGACATAACTTCTGTCTTCCAGACAGTTAGATTGTGATGTTAGACACTACGACCAGTATGAATAGAAGGGTAGTCAGACAAGCCAGGATCATAAGCCAGGAGGTAACGTATAAGATTCAGGGAGCAGACAGAGACATGGTCAGGAAGAGGTGTCAAGGTCAGAAGCCAGGAGGTCATGTATAAGGTTCAGGGAGCAGACAGAGACTTGGTCAGGAAGAGGTCCGAGGTCAGAAGCCAGGAGGTCACGTATAAAGTTCATGGGGCAGACAGAGAAGTGGTCAGGAAGAGGTCCGAGGTTAGAAGCCGGGAGGTAATGTATAAGGTTAAGTGAGCAGACAGAGATGTGGTTAGGAAGAGGTCGGAGGTCAGCAGCCGGGAGATAATGTATAAGGTTCAGGGAGCAGACAGAGACGTGGTCAGGAAGAGGTCTGAGGTCAGAAGCCAAGATCAGAACACTTACACCAGACAGGAGCCAAGAGCACACTGAGCAAACAGGAAGTACAACTGACGAAGTACAGGCAGAGCAAACCCAGTAAAGAAACAGAGAAATCACCAGGAACGAGGCGCATCTGTGAAGGCACCTCCCAAAACCAGTGTTGAAAGACAACCTGTCAGTAAGTGCACAAGACACATAGCAGAGCAGTTTCAAATGCAAAATGCTCCGCAGAGTGGAACCGTGACAAAGAAGTTACAGGCACAAGATGGCGTGGCGGAGGGTAAAGATGAAACCCAAAAAACTTTAACATTAACGTCTGTAGATCACACAGATGAAGCAATTGTGCTTTGAAGATGTTTGTAACTCTTACCAGATGCGTTTTTCCATTACCTGCACTGCGCTAAAGATGGTTCTGCGCGGCGCAGAGTCTGATGACATCCGTCTTTATGGTCGCCGCTGTATCAGTTTTGTTTAAATGTCAAGTTTCTAACTCAATCCCACTAGACAATAAAAAATCCACAAGTCTGCGCCCCTCCCCCTCTTCTCTGTAATCGGAGCGCCGCTTCAAGTGTCTGACAATTAACACGTCGCTGAGAGTGTAAACACACATTATGCTAAAACGATGACGACCACTTGAGTTGTCTTAATACGCTCGACCAAAAACACGCCAATTCTCACCTGTTTATACAATGAAGCCGGCGACGGCGCGGCGTCTGATTACTGCCGGATAAATTATGTATATTTGTGTCATGTTTCGTGTTTTGTTTTCTGCTTGATGAAGAGTCTGAACTTCATCCTCCCGATAGTGAACGGCGCTCAGTGATATTCCGAGTCTGAACGAGGAAAAATGATAAAAAAGGGAAAAAATCAAATCCATAAAAATAGAAACACAAGTATTAAAGCAAAGAAAAGATGGACTTAATTAGAAGGATATTTTTACTTTGTGCCAATTGGGTTTTTACACCCTAATTCCTATATTGTACAAGAACATGATGGCGGGAAGCAAACTTCTTATAGCCCCCTAATTATTATTTCTTCAGAGAAGGGGCGCTATCAGTGGCATAACTAGAGTTCGATGGTCCCCAGTGCAAAATTTGGACCTGGGTCCTCCTAGTGCAAAATTTGGACCTGGGCCCCCAACCCCACATGTTGGGCAGATGTATGTATACATTTAGCGTTCTAAATCCTATAAAGAAATATTAGCTGGCCTCCACCATTATGTAGTAATGTCCCCCATCTTCGTATATATGTCCCCACCCTGGGCTCATCCTGGTATATATGTCCCCCATTCTGGTATATATGCTTCCCATCCTGGTATGTCCCCCTTCCTGGTAAATATGTCCCCCATCCTGATATATGTGTTCCTCTCCTGGGCACCTCCTGTAATATACTATCCCTTTCCTGGTATATACTGTCCCCCTCCTAGTATACATGTTGCTCTCCTGGAATATACTGTCCAAGTCATGGTATATAGTGTCTCCCATCTTGGTATATACACTGTATGTTCCTCTCCTGGGCTCCTTCTGGTATATACTGTCCAAGTCCTGGTATATACTGTCCCCATCTTGGTATATATGTTCCTCTCCTGGGCACCTTCTGGTATATATATTGTCCCCTTCCTGGTATATAGGTTCCTTTCTTGGGCCCCTCCTGGTATATACTGTCCCAGTTCTGGTATATGCTGTCCCTTCCTGGTATATATTGTCCCCTCCTATGCATCTTTTGGTATGTACTGTCCCCCTCCTGGAAAAACATGTTCCTCTCCTGGGATCCTTATGGTATATACTGCCCCCCTCCTGGTATATATATATATATATATATATATTCCTCTCCTGGGTGCCTCCTGGTATATACTGTTCCCCTCCTGATATATCTGCTACTCTTCTGAGCCCCTCCTGGTATATATGTTCCTCTCCTGGACCCCTCCTGGCATATAATGTACTCACCACCTCCCTGGCTCCTACATTGCTCATCATCTTCCTCTTTAGCCAGCCCACAGTGGCACGCAGCTTCATTCATGTCCGTGCTATGGTAACGCATGATGTCATTGTCATGCGCCGGCTCAGTCACGAGGATGCCAATGAAAGCTGCTGGCTTCTGATTGGTCGGCAGCATGTATCGAAGCGGAGGGACCCGACGGGTTTCTGCACCACAATGCATTTCAGCTGGATGTGCATACATAGATGCACATCCACACATCCAGCTGTAGCAGGGGCTAGGGCCGGTGGGCCCCCTGAACCCCCAGGTCCGGTCACGGTCACGATTGCTGCGACAATGGTCATTCTGCCCCTTGGCACCATCTTACTCTTGCTGGACCCTCCTATAAATTATAAAAAGAAGGGAGTTTCCATTAAAAATGGACAAGAGCACAGATTTGGATACTCCTGGATAGAATAGGGCTGGGGTGAAATGTGCAGCAATTTGGGATTCATTTGTTGGCTACTATCTTCAAATAGATGACCAGAGCTTCAGAACATCTTGGTGGTTACAATAATCACAGGAGGCACAGAAGCTCCACAGTGACAGTACACACTGAGTTCACACGTCCAGTAATCATCCGTTAGAACGGATCCGTTGACAAAAGATTTGTGCAAACAGAACTTTCTTGTTAGGTTTGAATAAATTGATTTTTTCCGGATCCTTTTATTTAACATTGGAGTCTAAGGAAAATGGATCGGAGAACTGATTGCTATTTGTCATCCGTTTTTATTGCATTTGTAAAGGATCCATATTTTCTTACTTGATCTGTTTCAAATGGAAGATAAATAGCAATCCAGTACCGGATCCGTTTTCCATAGACTAAAAAATTGGGTTTGCACAACTTTTTTGCCAATGGATCTGTTCTAATGGATGATTACTGGACATGTGAACTTAGCCTAAGTGGCAGGAGAAATTCCATAGTTATTGGGAAATCTCCTTTTTAACTGTGAATGTCTGCTGTAATCTCGACTTGAAGGCCGCTGAGAGTCGGCGAAGAAATTCAGACCACACAATACATCTGGTATGAATTCCTTCTCAGTGAAGGTGCACATGAGTGACGTGCTTTATTTTTACAAGCCTTTTTATAGAGCCGTAATGGGTTAATCTTTTAGCAAAATTGCCAAGTATATCATTGGTTATATTAAAAGCATATGCAAAAAGCCTGCGACGGTTATCAATTTTTTGGGACTTCCTCTCCAGCCCTTCCATTGCTCGTGGGGCTGTTGTCACGTAACTCTCTAGGAACAGATCCAAACTTACTCAAATGCAGGCAGTCATCATTATCAACATTTTCATTCTGTTCCCTTGTTTCCCGATATCAGCTGCTGACCTTGGTGTAGACATTCTTTCCTGATGCGCAGCAATAATCAGAAAACACTCTCTCCCTTCTTACTCATATAGAAAAGAAAGCTTGGTTATAGGGAAGGCATATAGAAACATATATTGGATTCTCACAGTAGAAAAGCACATAGAAAAATATATTGTATTCTTACAGCACTATAACACCTGGCAGTTGCTCTTTTCTCCTGGAGGAGGGTCATCATTACGCCTAGCATTTTTCCTTAATTAACCCCTATGTTTCTGCTACCTACAGGTCATCAGTCCCAGCAGACATTTGTAGCTTTACATGGGCTTTGATCTAAGACCACCCAGTCCACCTTGGATCATCCTCCAAGATGACATTTCTCAAAACCGGCCGAAGGCTCCATAGAAATGACCATTCGCTATGATATGCCACTTCCCTCCCCTATCAAATCTACAGATTTTGCACCAGCCCACCACCCCTCTCTCAATAAGGACACTACTTTCTTGGGCCAGTCTTAGGTCTTCCTGATGCCCCTCACAGACGATCCACAACCGGACCCAAACCAATCCATTTATCAGTGCCTCTCTGCCCATTGTATTGGTGGCACTGCTTACAACCATGTTAGTGCCAGCCTTTGCCTGGGCAAATCTGGCATCACCACCCCCTGCTGTTATCTGGCAGGTGATAACACAACCATTGTCACTGTCAGCTATAATGTCAGGACATGGCGCCACCATAGCTGAATACCGCGGCCAGTAACCCAGGACCTCAACCATATAACACAGAGTAACAATAACAGCATAAGAGAAAGAGAATCATAATATTTACAATATAAACAAAAACAATGTATCAATGAAGCAGCCGTCTCTTAAAGAGAAACACACAGCCATAAGGGGGATATCATGTTCTCCTTTTCTTACACACTCGGTCCACAGAAACGCATCAGTCTCATGCACAGACTCGTAAGTATAGGCAAGCCTGGCAGTGATGGCCGACACCGCGACACCGGGAGAGCGACATGTGGCGGTTCCTTCATTCTATAATTGGTTGTGGAGCTGATCCTGGTTTCCGGACTGTTGGTCACTGGACACATGAGGATTGATGGACTGAAGTCTGGGCACCAGGGTCCTGAGCACTAAATATGGCTGTCACCTCTCCAGTGCTTGATGAAGCAGAGCCCTGTCCCAAATAACCCTATTAATTTATATAAGGGAAAGCTGGATGACAAAGAATATTGCGCGGATTGTCCACACTGATCCAAACCCTCCGCTGTGAGAAGTATGAGATCAAGAAAGGTTTTCATCCTCTGGATGTAGCAAGGAAGTCTATTCCCTGACAGCAAGCAGAGATATATTTCTAATTCCCTCGCTGTTATCACTCAGGTAGAAGATCTCATTAATAACGTCGCTCGGCCATTATCATTAATCAGTCGCTGCGCTGTTATCAGTCACAACCTGATTATCGGCTTTTATGATGCAGTTTATTGATCGGTATCTGACGCCAATAATCTAATTAATAAGTGAAATAATTGTAATTAATAACTCAAGGTCATACGAGAGGTCGATGAAACTTCACGGCCATTCAGAAAAAGCGCAGCAGTAACTGAATGAAGGTTTGTTACACAATCAGGAGATTATTATGTATTATACAGTATGTTGCACTATGTGTAGCTGCCGTAAGGGTCCTGGTGGGCAGGGGCCATATGTTACTGTTTGCTTTAGTGTCCTGAAGCCTGAAGTTTCTGCAGTAAGAGCTGTATCTTTCTCAACCAGAGAATCTGGAGCAAAAACACGAGGAGAACGTTCAAACTCCTTACAGATGTCCTTGAGGGATGTGAAACCAGGAGCCCAGAGCTGGAAATCAACAAAGCTAATCACTGAGCCACCATGCTGCCCTATAGATAGTACAGTGCTAACCACTGAGCCATATACTGCCCTATATATAGTACAGAGCTAACCACTGAGCCATCATACTGCCCTTTATATAGAACAGAGCTAAACATTGAGCCACCATGGAGCCCTATATATAGTACAGAGCTAAACACTGAGCCACCATTCTGCCCTATACATAATACAGTGCTAACCACTGAGCCTCTTTGCCGCTCTATATATAGTACAGAGCTAATCACTGAGGCACCATGTTGCCCTATATATAATACAGTGATAACTACTAAGCCACCGTGATTGCACCACTAATTACCAATTCTTGTCATCCAATGAAATTTTTTAATTGTAAATTTACATTTTTACTTTTAGAACTTCAGGGATGGGAATCGGAAAAACAATATTTTCGATTCCCTATTGTTTAGAGGGCTGCTCACACAGCTGATGACATGTTACAATGTGTAAGTGTCACGCTCCCCGGGTCCCCTGTGCTGCCCTCCGGCTCACCTGTCACGCTCCCCGGGTCCCCCGTCTCGCTTCCCGGTTCCTTGGTCCGGTCACCGCCGCTCCCCGCTCTCCAGCACCCCTTGCCAGCGCGTCCCCAGCGTCCTGGTCCCCGCACCCGGCGTCCGTCGGCTTCACAGCCCCATCCTGGCCCTGCTGCTTCCTCCTCGCAGCTTCCTGCTCTGGCTTCTGGCACTCGGGCCGCGCGCATGCGCATTAGGGCGCGCGCGCGGTCATTGACCCTTTCTTAAAGGGCCAGCGTCCATTAACAGGAAATGATGCAAAACAGGTACAGGGTATAAAGGGGGTTTATGTCCAAGGGGGCGGGGCCTGATCTTCGTATTTCTTAAGCTAGGAGTCAGGTCTCCTGGTGTATATGTGTATATACTCACCTATCTCTCTTGTAGAGCCGTGCCTGCCTCGCCATCCGGTCCAGACCGAATCCCGAACCCCGAACGCAGTCCATCTGCCATCCTGACAGTCCGTACCATCTCGGATCCCTGCGGTGACCTGTCTTCTCGCTCCAAAGGTTCCGGACCCCGCCTGACATCTTCTCGGCTTCCGAACCTGAGCTGCGTCACCCGGACTACCACCAGTGACTCCGTAGTCCCAGGGACTTCTCCGTTATACTCCTGTGCACGGACTGTTCTGCTGCCTATAGTGCTCCAGCTACCGGACCCCTTACCACCATCTAGGAGTTCGGCCCAGTGGATCCACCTCCTGGGTCTGCCCGTCCACCTGGCCCTGACAGTAAGATCAGGCCATGGATCCCGCTGCAGCACTAGCAGCCGTACAGGAGGAACTCCAACGCCAGCGTGAGACTCAGACCCGCATGCTGCAATTCATGTCTTCTGTGGACGCCCGCCTGAACACGCTACAAGCGGCAGTCACGTCTTCAGCATCCCGGGCCTCCACTAGTCAAGCCACGGCTCCAGCTCCCGTGGCGACTTCTTCAGATACTTCCAGACTTCGTTTGGCCTCACCACCCCGGTACGCCGGAGACCCCAAGACCTGCAGGGGATTCTTAAACCAATGCTCCCTCCATTTCACGCAGCTGCCGCATTTGTTTGCCTCTGATCAAGCCAAGGTCGCCTTCATCATGTCCCATCTAGAGGGTGAGGCACTGGCGTGGATGAACCCCTTGTGGGAGAAGGGGGATCCTGTGACCACGAACATCCAGGACTTCCTGCAGGCATTCCGTGGCACCTTTGATGAGCCCGGACGCGCCTCCGCGTCTGCTTCGTCTCTTCTCCGGCTGCGTCAGGGGACTCTGACGGTGGGCCAATACGCAATCCGGTTTCGCACCTTGGCTTCGGAACTCGGGTGGAACAACGAGGCCCTAACCGCCGCCTTCTGGGAAGGACTCTCGGGGCGAATTAAAGATGAGCTGGCGGGTCGTGACGTACCGACCACCCTGGATGCCCTGATTACCCTAGCGACTCGAGTGGACATCCGCTTTCAGGAGCGATCCAAGGAAGTGTCCCGTGAGAGACGACCGGTACGGCATTCCTCTCCTCCGCAGAAGCCCGCCGTACTTCAGTCTTCGACAGCTGGGGTCCCCGTCCACGAGCCCATGCAGATCGACAGAGTGCGGCAGTCTGAACAACGTAGAGCTGAGCGGCTCGCCAAGGGCCTCTGCTTTTACTGCGGAGAGGACACACACCTGCTACGCTCCTGTCCTGAGAGGCCGGGAAACTCCAAAGCCTAGGGTTGGTAGGAGAGGCCACCCTAGGTGCTGGGACTCTCTCAGACCCGGTTACATGGACTGTGCAAGTGACAACGGGAGAGACGCGGTTCACGGCTGAGGCATACCTCGATTCCGGGGCAGCAGGCAATTTCATCCAGCAGGCCACGGTGGACAAGTACCAGGTGCCTGTTACTCCACTTGACAAGCCCCTCGTGATTGCCTCTGTGGATGGGAGACCCCTCTCTGACACCATCTCCTGGATCACCAAGCCGGTGGAACTGCGTATCGGTGCCCTGCACACCGAGAACATCGCTCTCTACGTCCTCCCACACATGTCCCATCAAATCCTGCTGGGACTTCCCTGGTTGCGGACACACGAACCATCAGTCAGCTGGGGCACTGGCGAAATCACCCGATGGGGCTCTTCGTGCCATGAGAAGTGCCTGAAGACCATACAACCCATCCGACGACCTCCGGTTCCAGAGAACCTACCGGGGCTGCCCTCGGCCTATTGGTCCTTTGCAGACGTCTTTGATAAAAAGGAATCCGAGGTACTTCCGCCACATCGTCCCTACGATTGTGCCATCGACCTGCTCCCTGGAACTACACCACCTCGAGGACGGATATATCCATTATATCCAGCCGAAACAAGGGCCATGTCTACTTACATCACAGAGAGCCTGGCAAGGGGATTCATCCGGAGATCCTCCTCTCCTGCTGGAGCAGGTTTCTTCTTTGTCAAGAAGAAAGAGGGCGACTTACGCTCATGCATAGACTACCGGGGTTTGAATCAAATCACCGTAAAAAACAAGTACCCTCTGCCGCTCATCCCTGAATTGTTTGACCGGCTTAGAGGAGCTCGTGTGTTCACCAAGCTGGATCTTCGGGGTGCTTACAATCTGGTCCGCATCCGCTCTGGGGACGAATGGAAGACCGCGTTCAACACTCGAGATGGCCACTATGAATACTGCGTGATGCCCTTCGGCCTGTGTAACGCCCCAGCCGTCTTTCAAGAACTGGTGAACGACGTCTTCCGGGACCTTCTTTACCTCTGTGTGGTAGTATATCTGGATGACATCCTTGTCTTCTCTCCGGACCTCCAGACCCACAGAGAGAACGTGCAGCTGGTTCTACAAAGACTGAGAGAGAATCGTCTGTACGCGAAGTATGAGAAGTGTGTCTTTGAGCAGTCTTCTCTCCCCTTCCTGGGGTACATCATCTCTGATACCGGACTGCAGATGGATCCAAAGAAGGTCTCCTCCATTCTCAACTGGCCTCCTCCTTCTGGACTGAAGGCAATCCAACGCTTCCTGGGATTCGCCAACTACTACCGCTAGTTCATCCCTCACTTCTCGGCTCTGACTGCTCCTCTCTCCGCTTTGACCAAGAAGGAGGCTAATCCAAAGGACTGGTCACCTGCGGCCGACGCCGCGTTTGGCTCACTGAAGCGGGCATTTGCCTCCTCTCCTGTACTTCACCATCCGGAGTTAAACCGCCAGTTCACCTTGGAGGTGGATGCCTCCTCCTCAGGAGCCGGAGCAGTGCTCATGCAGAAATCCTCCTCCGGGAAGATGGTGACTTGCGGATTTGACTCGCCCACCCCAGGGCTATGGGACACCCGGTGCCGGGCCGGACTAGTCCGGTGGTAGTCAGTGGTGGCTGGGCCCGGCTCCGTGGCCCTGGTGGGTGTCAGTAGAATATGTGGCTTGCTTGTTAATGGTTGTGTTCGTGACGCCACCTGTGGTATGCGGCTAATAAGCCGCCGCTGCTGTGTGAGGCCACCGGGATGATGTGATGGCAGCTATGGTGGTACTGCTCCCCACAGGTGGAGCAATGCCCGGGGCACAGTTGGTGCTTGTGAATGTCTATGCAGAGGAAATAACTGAGGCGACTTCAAAGGTGCAGTTCCAGTTCTTTACTCACAGTTCTTATCAGGGCAGGCAGGACCCTTGGACTGCTGGGACCGCTGTCAGGGACCTCCGTCTTCTGGGTGATTCAGAGCGTGAAATCCGGTACCCTTCTCTTTAGTGTCTCCTTCTCTGCTGTCTTCACTAGCCTTGCCCGAGTTTGGATGGCCCTGGCTTGGCCTCCACTACAGCCTCCAGGCTGGGGGGTCACCTGTCGGCTGATTAACCCTTTTCTGAAGGTCTGCTATGGGTTCTGGCCCTGGGAGCTTACAACGTCCCTGGGCCTCGGTTTTTACTGTTTGGAGATTGTCTTTGCACTCCTCCAGTCTCTAGGGACCGTCCCCTGTCGCAGCTTAATCACTCCACCGATGTCACTGTGGACCAGGCCACCACAGCCTGCAGCTACTCGTAGCGCCTCTGGGCCCTCGGCTTCGGTACCCAACAAGGACTGCTCGTGGTACCTACAGGACTACCCGCGGCCCTGCGACTCCTTCTGTTCCTACGTGGTGTCACCTGGACCTATGGGTCCCAGGGTCTTCACCAGGAAGCGTCTCTTTCAGTTCCTCTGCTCCTGTCTGACTTGGAGCTTTCTTTCCTTCTTTCTTTCTTTCTTTTCTTTCTCCTCCTTGCCTGCCTCCAGCAGGCCTCCTCCTCCCTCCTTTCTCTCGTTCTTCTCCTCCAACTACATGCTGCTTCTCTCACTCCCTGAGGTAAACTAACTAAACTTGACCTTCCTATCTCTGTCTGCTCTCCTTGGCTCCTCCCACCTCTCCCTGTTGCTAAGCAGTAACCTATGGGAGCAGGGATGGGTCTTACGGCCCCTCCCAGCATGCAGCATGGGAGGGTTGCCTGCCACTTTCCCTGGTCCTGTGTGTCCCTAGCAATGGGTGTAGTGTGGATTTACCAGGGGACCGGAGTTCACTCTCTTCCTCTCCCAGAATGGGCATCACACCGCAGATGGGGTACAATGACCTGTGGCGACGGAAGCCTCAGGGGCGCCACACTCCCCCACAGCAAATCCCAGCACGTCCTCGGGCTGAAAAACAACAAAAACATGTGGAGACACTGCAAAAACATTTTTGTATGCAATAACATAAACAGTAAAACATTTCTTCCCTTTATGGGAGGCACATGAAAGTAAACGTTGCAAACTTCTTATAAAGAAAAATTCTAAGTGTGCACTTCCAGTTCATTGCACGGTTCAAGCAAATCCCCCATAATTCTGGTAGGGGGCACAACAGGTGCAACTAATTACATTTTTGGCTACTACAAGTCCAGTAGCCCGGCAGTTCGTTTCTTTCAATCAAACTAAAGTGACATCATCAACCAGCCATTAAGTCCAATGGCCTGGTTACATCAGACATATCAACAACATACCAGCCACTAAGTCCAGTGGCCTGGTAGGACATCACACATACACTTCCACCGGGGCCCACATTCCAGTTCAGTGGCCCGGTAGCACATAACATGGGGGGTGACGTCTTCAAAAAGAATCAGGGGCAGTACAATAGGAAAGGGTGTCATCTTCGAAAAGAATAAGGGGCAAAACACGAGGGACATCTTCAAAAAGAATTAGGGGCTATGTACAGTTTGGCAGCTCTTCATCTTCCTTACTCTCGAGGATAGATGTCAGGATCCCACTCCGGCATGGCTCCTGGCAGCAGGTACGCTGATGAGATCATCGTCTGGGTCCCTTGAGCACTGGTCCCTGACCTTCTGCGCTGTCCTGCAGCCTGGGTTGGAGTGGGGCTGCCTGTAGGCGTTGCACGGCGCTGCTGCAGAGGGCTGCTTGTCTGCAGGGGGCTGTTGCTGTGGTCTCTAGGGCCCTGCTTTGGCCGGGCACCCTGCATCACACGCGCCATGGAGATCCTGGTCTGCGTCTCCTGGGTAACTGTTGCAGGCCGGCTGCAATGTTCTGCGGCCTGAGTCTGTCTGGAGGTGGCGCTGCTGCTTGGGGAGATGCTGCGCTCTTGTGCTGTGCGGCGCCACTCTGGCTCTTCTGGGGCCGCTTCTTCCTGCACAATGCGCACATGCAGCGCATACCACCCGCGGTCCCCCATCAGTCGGGTATATTCCACCTCATCGCCCGGCTTGGCATCGCGCCCTGGGTGGCCTCTGGGCAGGTGCTCCTCAATGTCTCTCCGTGCTACAAACACATCCTTGCCCAGGCCAGGCTCCCGGATGAAGCCCCAGCCACCTTTCTGCCGGAAATCGACTACAGTGCCCCGTTTCACTGGGCACTCAGCTCCCTTCAGGGCCTTCCTGACCTCTTCCTTGGAGGCCAGATTGGCGACTTCTCGGGCCCTTCTTTTCTCTTCCCGGAGTTCCCGCTCCCGCTGGTACTCGACCACCAGCCTCCGGCACGTCAGCTCGTTGGCCAGGGGAGTTTCCTTGGGGCGCAGCGGCCGCTGCAGTCCCTTGGTTTCTATGGGCGCAGCGTCCCAGTTCACTCCCGGGGATGCCATTCCCAGGAGGCTCACAGGAGGACTCGGCAGAGGGCCCGCTAGTTGTTCTGGGTTTACCCCTCCCCAGGCTCCGTCTGCGGGGGTCTCAGGCAGGCCTCCGGTGCCCCATCGGGCGTCAGCGGGTCCGGCGGGGGAGGCCAGGGGGTCGGTGACGTGACCGGTCAGGGGTGCGTGGCGGGGCCATGGGTCCGGACGGATCGGGGTTTCAGTTAGCTCACCCTTTTGCTGCTCCGCGGCATCCATCCACCGGCCCAGGCCTTCCGGTATCAGCGGTGTCTCTCTCTGCCGGTCCGCTTCCACCTCCACGCTGCTCAGCCTCCGGGCCAGGACTCGCACTTCTTCTCTCAGCAGGTCCAGCTCGGGCTCCTCTCCTCCGGTCCCTGGTGCACCTCGCTGCAGCTCCTCTGCCATGCTTCCGACCTGGGAAATGCTGCCTGGAACACTGCTCGGGTGCTCGACCACGCCACTCGGCTGCTCCCTTTCCCTTCTCGGAGGCGGGGCCGGAGGCTGTACTAGCAACTGGCGCCAGACTGGCGCCCAGCCCATCACGGCCGGCACCGCTCCACTTAGTATCAGGTACATTTCTTTTTCTTTATCTGTTGGTCGGGCGTTTAAGCTTTTTCTGCCAGCCGGCCAGCTTATTTGGTCGCCGTGTCCTTTTCTTCCGCTTTCTATGGCGGGCACCGCTTCGCGCGCTTTTCTTGGACAAGGGGGCGGGGCTTCTCTTCGCGCCCTTTCTTCTTGCACGCCCCCCTTCTTCCCGCTCTCAGCTGCGCTAATGGCGGCGGTTTCTCAGTAAAGTACACAGTCTGTCACACGGTTCTTCAGGCGCACAGTACCCGGTTAGACCGGGCACGAAATCCTGTTCGGGGACGCCAAAAGTTGACTCGCCCACCCCAGGGCTATGGGACACCCGGTGCCGGGCCGGACTAGTCCGGTGGTAGTCAGTGGTGGCTGGGCCCGGCTCCGTGGCCCTGGTGGGTGTCAGTAGAATATGTGGCTTGCTTGTTAATGGTTGTGTTCGTGACGCCACCTGTGGTATGCGGCTAATAAGCCGCCGCTGCTGTGTGAGGCCACCGGGATGATGTGATGGCAGCTATGGTGGTACTGCTCCCCACAGGTGGAGCAATGCCCGGGGCACAGTTGGTGCTTGTGAATGTCTATGCAGAGGAAATAACTGAGGCGACTTCAAAGGTGCAGTTCCAGTTCTTTACTCACAGTTCTTATCAGGGCAGGCAGGACCCTTGGACTGCTGGGACCGCTGTCAGGGACCTCCGTCTTCTGGGTGATTCAGAGCGTGAAATCCGGTACCCTTCTCTTTAGTGTCTCCTTCTCTGCTGTCTTCACTAGCCTTGCCCGAGTTTGGATGGCCCTGGCTTGGCCTCCACTACAGCCTCCAGGCTGGGGGGTCACCTGTCGGCTGATTAACCCTTTTCTGAAGGTCTGCTATGGGTTCTGGCCCTGGGAGCTTACAACGTCCCTGGGCCTCGGTTTTTACTGTTTGGAGATTGTCTTTGCACTCCTCCAGTCTCTAGGGACCGTCCCCTGTCGCAGCTTAATCACTCCACCGATGTCACTGTGGACCAGGCCACCGCAGCCTGCAGCTACTCGTAGCGCCTCTGGGCCCTCGGCTTCGGTACCCAACAAGGACTGCTCGTGGTACCTACAGGACTACTCGCGGCCCTGCGACTCCTTCTGTTCCTACGTGGTGTCACCTGGACCTATGGGTCCCAGGGTCTTCACCAGGAAGCGTCTCTTTCAGTTCCTCTGCTCCTGTCTGACTTGGAGCTTTCTTTCCTTCTTTCTTTCTTTCTTTCTTTTCTTTCTCCTCCTTGCCTGCCTCCAGCAGGCCTCCTCCTCCCTCCTTTCTCTCGTTCTTCTCCTCCAACTACATGCTGCTTCTCTCACTCCCTGAGGTAAACTAACTAAACTTGACCTTCCTATCTCTGTCTGCTCTCCTTGGCTCCTCCCACCTCTCCCTGTTGCTAAGCAGTAACCTATGGGAGCAGGGATGGGTCTTACGGCCCCTCCCAGCATGCAGCATGGGAGGGTTGCCTGCCACTTTCCCTGGTCCTGTGTGTCCCTAGCAATGGGTGTAGTGTGGATTTACCAGGGGACCGGAGTTCACTCTCTTCCTCTCCCAGAATGGGCATCACACCGCAGATGGGGTACAATGACCTGTGGCGACGGAAGCCTCAGGGGCGCCACAGATTCTTCTCCAAGAGCTTCTCAGCGCCTGAACGCAACTACACCATCGGTGACCGAGAGCTCTTGGCAGTCAAACTGGCTCTGGAGGAATGGCGCTACCTTCTGGAAGGAGCAGTGTACCCCGTTATCATTTACACGGACCACAAGAACCTGGAATACCTGCGGTCTGCTCAGCGACTGAACCCACGGCAAGCCAGGTGGTCCTTATTCTTTGCCAGGTTTGATTTCCAGCTCCATTTCCGACCCGCGGACAAGAATGTACGCGCTGATGCCTTGTCCAGGTCTTTCATGCCCATGGAGCAGGAGGAGGAGACTACCCAACCCATCATCTGTCCTAGCAAAATCATTCCGGTGGCCCCTGTCACCCTGGCCCAGATACCGCCCGGGAAGACCTATGTCTCTGAGACAGACAGGCAAAAAGTGTTACACTGGGGTCATGCCTCGAAAACAGCCGGTCATGCTGGTCAGAAGAGAACATGGGGTGCGATTGTACGCCATTACTGGTGGCCATCCCTTCGCACGGACGTCGCTGCTTTTGTCTCTGCCTGCTCCTCTTGTGCCAGGAACAAGACGCCCAAACACCTGCCATATGGCCGTCTTCTGCCTCTGCCGATACCTTCAGTTCCGTGGCAACACATAGCGATGGACTTTATTACAGACTTGCCATTGTCCTCCGGACACACAGTCATATGGGTCGTGGTGGATTGATTCTCTAAAATGGCTCATTTCGTCCCTATGGCTGGATTGCCCTCTGCTCAGGAACTCGCGGACGCCTACATACATCACATCTTCCGCTTGCATGGCTTTCCATCTCACATCGTATCCGATAGAGGAACTCAGTTCACCTCACGCTTCTGGAGGGCTCTCTGCAACCATCTGGGAGTGACTCTGGACTTTTCATCTGCATACCATCCTCAGTCTAATGGCCAAGTGGAGAGGGTCAATCAAATATTGACCTCTTTCTTACGTCACTATGTCAACGCCCATCACGACGACTGGTCCACGCTTCTTCCTTGGGCTGAATTCTCCCATAACCACCACGTCAGTGAGTCCTCCTCCAGCTCTCCCTTCCATGTCGTTTACGGACTTCAGCCCTCCGTCCCATTGCCTGTATCCCCTTCTTCGGATGTCCCTGCTGCTGATACTGTAGCCCGTGACTTTGCAACCATTTGGGACTCTGTCAAGGCGTCCCTTGGGCGTGCTTCCCTGCGGATGAAAAGACACGCAGACAAGAGACGTCTGGATCCTCCGTGTTTCTCTCCTGGAGATCTAGTCTGGCTTGCATCCAAGTACGTCCGATTGAAGATACCATCCTACAAGCTGGGTCCTCGCTACATCGGGCCGTTTAAAGTCCTCAACAAGATCAATGAGGTCTCCTACAAGCTACAGCTCCCGGCCACGATGAGGATACCCAACTCATTCCACGTCTCCCTGCTCAAGCCGGTTGTCCTGGGTCCCTTCTCCGCTGCTGCCAGTTCGGCTCCTCCTCCTATAGCCGATGACGACACCTATGCGGTAAGGGATATCGTGGCCATGAAGACCGTACGGGGTCGACAGTTCTTCCTGGTGGACTGGGCAGGGTATGGTCCTGAGGATAGGTCCTGGGAGCCCCGGGAGAATGTGGGTACTCCGCTGATCCGTGCCTTCCTGTCCCGGTTGCGGGGAGGGGGGCGTGGGGGGGGGGTACTGTCACGCTCCCCGGGTCCCCTGTGCTGCCCTCCGGCTCACCTGTCACGCTCCCCGGGTCCCCCGTCTCGCTTCCCGGTTCCTTGGTCCGGTCACCGCCGCTCCCCGCTCTCCAGCACCCCTTGCCAGCGCGTCCCCAGCGTCCTGGTCCCCGCACCCGGCGTCCGTCGGCTTCACAGCCCCATCCTGGCCCTGCTGCTTCCTCCTCGCAGCTTCCTGCTCTGGCTTCTGGCACTCGGGCCGCGCGCATGCGCATTAGGGCGCGCGCGCGGTCATTGACCCTTTTTTAAAGGGCCAGCGTCCATTAACAGGAAATGATGCAAAACAGGTACAGGGTATAAAGGGGGTTTATGTCCAAGGGGGCGGGGCCTGATCTTCGTGTTTCTTAAGCTAGGAGTCAGGTCTCCTGGTGTATATGTGTATATACTCACCTATCTCTCTTGTAGAGCCGTGCCTGCCTCGCCATCCGGTCCAGACCGAATCCCGAACCCCGAACGCAGTCCATCTGCCATCCTGACAGTCCGTACCATCTCGGATCCCTGCGGTGACCTGTCTTCTCGCTCCAAAGGTTCCGGACCCCGCCTGACATCTTCTCGGCTTCCGAACCTGAGCTGCGTCACCCGGACTACCACCAGTGACTCCGTAGTCCCAGGGACTTCTCCGTTATACTCCTGTGCACGGACTGTTCTGCTGCCTATAGTGCTCCAGCTACCGGACCCCTTACCACCATCTAGGAGTTCGGCCCAGTGGATCCACCTCCTGGGTCTGCCCGTCCACCTGGCCCTGACAGTAAGGCTATGTGTGCACTTTGCGTTTCCACCTGCGTTTCAGGTGCTTTTTAGGTCCGCCTTGAACTGCAGCGTTTTCATGCCAAATTGCATGTGAAAAATCATGATTTCTTGTCTGCACTTTGCGTTTCAAAACGCATCTAAAAATTTCCATAATTTTGGTCAAAAACCATGCGTCCAGAAAAGGACCCTTGCAATTGTTTTTGCCATTTTGGGTGCGTTTTGCTAACATTGAAGTCAATGAGAAATGGCAAAAACCAAGAATCCTCCAAATTCCAGCGTTTTACCTGCTTTTTAGGTGCAGAAAACATGCGTTTAGGACTAACTAAACGCATGCTTTTTGGACATCAAAATAATGATTTTTTATGTCTCTTTACACACACACATATTCCGACAATTAAATTAAAGAAAAATAATAATTTATTGCTATCGTATATTACCGCTATAATTGTATTAAATATTTATATTTTCTTTATTATTTCAATAATTATATGTGTTCCTTTTTTTTCTCTTTTTTCATTGTATTTGACAGATTAAACTTTATTTAGCAGTGTCTTGATGTTCAAAACGCATCTCTCAAAATGCAGGTGAAAAAGCATGTAAAAAGCGCTGAAAACGCATCTAAAACGCGGTAAATACGCATGCATTTTCAGCGCTAAAGTTGGGAAAAAGGCAACTTTGGCTAAAGCAATTAAAGGCAAAACGTGCGTTCTGAAACGCAAGTAGGACGACGCAAAGTGCGCACATAGCCTTAGCGCAGTTACGAGATCTCTACTTGGCCTATTTGTTTCAGTGTATCAGTGCAGATATAACATGAACCACGCCGTCTAGCTGATCAAGACTTGATTAAACTGAAAATAAATGTGTGAGTAGTATTGTCAGCATGTGTTTTCACACAATAAAAAAAAAAAATGTCCCCTATTAACCTAGAATTCCATCCATGATGAAGAGAACGCTGGCGTAATGTCCCATTCATTCATTCATGAAGGATTGTCTCTCTTGTAGCAACCGTGATTCAATGCAAGAAAGGGACAATTCTAGTTTACACCACATTGTCGTTTATGGTGAATTTGTCGGTTCCCTTTCCTAACTGGTGAAAAAATGCCAAAAGTTTAACATTTTTTGCAGAACTACAAAAGTTTTGTGGCATATCAAATAATATTATGAATCTTCCCCAAAATCTATCAGAAAACTGTAAATCTAGACAAAAATTAAGTATTCAGATAGTGTGTCGCCAGCCGCAGGGTGTACATTGGTGTCACTTTTCGGATAGTGTTTGTCCCCAACCATAGGATGGGCATTGGTGCCACTTTTCGGATAGTGTTTGTCCCCAGCCACAGGTTGTGCATTGGTGTCACTTAGTGTTTGTCACCAGCCGCAGGGTGTACATTGGTGTCACGTTTCGGATAATGGTTGTCTCCAGCCACAGGATGGGTATTGGTGCCACTTTTCGGATAGTGTTTGTCCCCAACCATAGGATGGGCATTGGTGCCACTTTTCGGATAGTGTTTGTCCCCAGCCACAGGTTGTGTATTGGTGTCACTTAGTGTTTGTCCCCAGCCACAGGTTGTGCATTGGTGTCACTTAGTGTTTGTCACCAGCCGCAGGGTGTACATTGGTGTCACTTTTCGGATCATGGTTGTCTCCAGCCACAGGATGGGTATTGGTGCCACTTTTCGGATAGTGTTTGTCCCCAACCATAGGATGGGCATTGGTGCCACTTTTCGGATAGTGTTTGTCCCCAGCCACAGGTTGTGTATTGGTGTCACTTAGTGTTTGTCCCCAGCCATAGGGTGGGCATTGGTGTCACAATTCAGATAATGGTTGTCCCCGGCCGCCCAGCCGCAGAGTGTGCATTAGTGGCACTTTTTGGAATGTGTTTTTCCCCAGCCGCCGGGTGTGCATGTGTGCCACTTTTCGGATAGTGTTTGTCCCAGCTACAGGGTGTGCATTGGTGCCACTTTTCGGATAGTGTTTATCCCCAGCCACAGAGTGTGCATTAGTGTCACTCATCGGATAGTGTTTGTCCCCAGGCATAGGGTGGGTATTAGTGCCACTTTTTGGATAGTGTTTGTCCTCCCCAGCCACAGGGTGTGCATTAGTGCCACTTTTCAGATAGTATTTATCCCCAGCCAGAGGGTGGGCATTGGTACCTCTTTTTGGATAGTGTTTATCCCCAGGTATAGGGTGGGCGTTAGTGCCACTTTTCAGACACTGTTTGTCCCTAGCCACAGGGTGGGAATAGGTGCCACTTTTTGGATAGTGTTTGTCCCCAGCTATTATTTGAAAACCCCTGATGGATAGAGTGCCATCATTTGGCATGGAGGTGGCAGAGCTCCAAGGGATCTCTCCATAATATGAAGCGGATGAGATATAATTATTTCATCCTCCTCATACGAGGGGTGGAGCTCTGCGTCTCCTACACCTCATTGAATGATCAATTATCTATGTAACAACACGGAAAACAAAAGACTCGGAGCAGAGAAATTGCTTCACTTATCTGGCTGAGAGCCGCCACACGCCATCGCTAATTTGACGATTCATTATAAAATGTTTTCCCATTAATGTTCACACTCACGAAGAAGAATCACAGAGAGACAAATGAAGCCGCCGCTCCCTCCGCTGTAATGACGCCGGCGTAATTGTGGATCTGCTGCGAGAAAAACAAGAGGCGTCTCCCTGATTAGGAGCGCAAAAGTAACCGCTTATTATTTGCAAAGACAAAAAATTCCCGACGATTGTGCCGTATAATTTTAGCTAATAAAATGTTTCACTCAAACGCCGGCGCTCATTATCCGTGCGCTGTGAAGTGTTCAGAGACTGGAGCCGGGACACCGCAGACAAGAACAATATGTTTAGGGAAAAAGACAAGATCCGTCTCATGAAATGTGCGACTGGGAAACCTTGGAACAGCTTCATTAAAAATCCCCTGATGTTGTCACAGCAATGTTATTATTATATGGAACAGATTTATCACCTAAAAGAGAATGTGTGTCCAAAACTCTCCAATATTCTTCCATTTGTTTATAGTGGCTGACGCTTGTTACATCAAAAACCAAGCATCAAAACTTCTACAAAGACATGAAACAATGATTAGATTGTGTATACAGCCACCACTAGGGGGAGCTCCCTGTATACAGAGGTACATGATAAGATTCTGTCTACAGCCACCACTAGGGGGAGCTCCCTGTATACAGAGGTACATGATAAGATTCTGTCTGCAGCCACCACTAGGTGGAGCTCCCTGTATACAGATACATGATAAGATTCTGTCTGCAGCCACCCCTAGGGGGAGCTCCCTGTATACAGAGATTCATGATCAGATTCTGTCTGCAGCCACCACTTGGGGGAGCTCCCTGTATACAAATATATAAGATTCTGTCTGCAGCCACCACTAGGGGGAGCTCCCTGTATACAGAGGTACATGATAAGATTCTGTCTGCAGCCACCACTAGCGGGAGCTCCCTGTATACAGAGATACATGATAAGATTCTGTCTGCAGCCACCACTAGAGGGAGCTCCCTGTATACAGAGGTACATGATAAGATTCTGTCTGCAGCCACTACTAGGGGAGCTCCCTGTATACAGAGATACATGATAAGATTCTGTCTGCAGCCACCACTAGGGGGAGCTCCCTGTATACAGAGATACATGATAGGATTCTGTCTACAGCCACCACTAGGGGGAGCTCCCTGTACACAGAGATACATGATAAGATTCTGTCTGCAGCCACCACTAGGGGGAGCTCCCTGTCTACAGAGATACATGATAAGATTCTGCCTGCAGTCACCACTAGGGGGAGCTCCCTGTATACAGAGATACATGATAAGATTCTGTCTACAGCCACCACTAGGGGGAGCTCCCTGTACACAGAGATACATGATAAGATTCTGTCTGCAGCCACCACTAGAGGGAGCTCCCTGTATACAGAGATACATGATAAGATTCTGCCTGCAGTCACCACTAGGGGGAGCTCCCTGTATACAGAGATACATGATAAGTTTCTGTCTGCAGCCACCACTAGGGGGAGCGCCCTGTTTTCAAAAATACATTATAAAATTCTGTCTGCAGCCACCACTAGGGGGATCTCCCTATATACAGAGATACAGGATAAGATTCTGTCTGCAGCCACCACTAGGGGGAGCTCCCTGTATACAGAGATACATGATACGATTCTGTCTGCAGCCACCACTAGGGGGAGCGCCCTGTTTTCAGAAATACATTATAAAATTCTGTCTGAAGCCACCACTTGTGGGAGCTCCCTGTACACAGAGCTACATGATGATTCTGTCTGCAGCCACCACTAAAGGGAGCTCCCTGTATAAAGAGACACATGATAAGATTCTGTCTGCAGCCATCACTAGGGGGAGCTCCCTGTATACAGAGATACATGATAAGATTCTGTCTGCAGCCACCACTAGGGGGAGCTCCCTGTATACAGAGATACATGATAAGATTCTGTCTGCAGCCATCACTAGGGGGAGCTCCCTGTATACAGAAATACATGATGAGATCCTGTCTGCAGCCTCCACTAGGGGGAGCTCCCTGTATACAGAGATATATGATAAGATTTTTTCTGCAGACATCTGTCACAAGGGAACACCTGGTATGCTGTGCAACAGAGGGAAAAACCAGGGAAGATCTTAGGGAAGGTCCTGGCAATAAGGAGAGGGGTCACCACCTAACATTCACCTGTGACTGATCCCTGCACTCCCTAACTTCCCTAGATGGATCCTTCCACCCATGCGCCATCACATGCCTAGGCCTTCGCTGATCTTGAATTTACCATGGCCTGGCTAATGAGTGGGTCAGTGAGACACTAGTCTCACTACTACAATGAAACAACACAAAAAGGTAAGACAAAAAAAAATTCAAATGCCATACAAACCATCAATGTTGGCATCCAATTATTATGGGTACATTTTAATTCTGTAAGATGGGAAACTGTAAATAGCCCTGTAAAAGATTAATGGCTGCTGAATAGAAACAGGGATTACGCACAGATGATACGTGAGAAGAAATTATCCCACTTTTCTGGATGAGAATGAGACTGATTTTTTTTTATGCTCATGTGACCCCTTCTACAGGAGAGGGAAAATGGACCCCCAATGGGCTAGTAAATATTATTTGGCACAGGCTGTTTACGACCATTGCTCTCTTCTCCTTTGGGAGAGATAGATGTTGGCAGGTCGATAGTTTTATTTTGGACATTTGTGACCCCTCAATAACTTTCCCATGGTGGAAGTGTGACGCCCTGGCAAAACCAGGTAGTCACAAAAGTAGTCCATCCTCCTTGTCACCACCAAAACCCACATCCAGGTACAACACACAGCCATTAAAGCCTAGCCACCCCCTCATGATAATAAGGACACACCAAGGATCAGGCGGATGAGAACGCCCACCTAGGGTTCCTGAGGTGTCAGGGGCGGGAACACGTCAGAGTAAAGTCGAAGTCTGAGTCTAGACAAGTTGGAGAGTTGAAGCTGACAGTTGATAGTGGAGGAAGTGAAGTGGAGTCAGGGCTAGGGGCCCCTGGACTATTTGGCTAGGTGGCAGACAGTGAACAGGGCCACATGCGATGGAGATCCGGTCGCGGGAGACCTAAAGTGGACAGGGGTAGGGTTGTAGCCTACCGGTGCCGACAGCGAAATCCGGTCCGGATGCAGTGCACAGACGGGGTACCTGGACCCTAGGACGAGGAGGGTTGCATGCCCCTTGTTAATCAACCAGCAGAGGATGAGGTTTCAGGCCTTGTTCTCCAGAAGCCCAGAGAGCGAAACAGAAGCCCAACGCGGGGGATAGGGTGTCTGTCAGAACCCACAGAAATCCCAAGGGTCAGATTTCGCGGGCCACAGCTCCCAAACATACACAGTACCGGGAGTGGACTTCCCCGTTCCATGCGGAGTCGTCCCAGAGAAGACAGAAACACAGAGTGCAGGAGGAAGGGACCCCTGTTTACTACACCCGGGTGAGGGACCCGAATACACCCACCAAAGGCGGCCGATCACTGGCAACTTGGTTTACCACTGGACTTGTGTGTAATTACTGAACTGTGAGTACACCATTGATCCCTGCTCCAATCCGGCGTGCCCCCTGCAGCAGCCATTACTCCCGTGTACTGAAACCAGGCCCCGGGACTACACCTCCCCTACCCGTGGAGGGGATCACATGTTGCTGCCCCGTTCCATCAGCCCCGGGCGCCCCATCACCAGGCAGCGGCAGTGTCACCATCTCTCATCGCAACCCACGGATGGCGTCACAGACACATCAAACCCCCTGTAAATATCCCCTTCCGACGATTGTGAGGACAGACGGCTGTGCGAGCCCGGGTCCGGTCACCACTTGAGCTGCAGTAACGAACCCGGATCCGAGCGGCCCCAGAAGCGGCAGCGGCCCCTGCCCGCAACAGAAAGATGATCATGGGTTTCACTACATTTTGGGGTTTTCCTCGGTAAAGCTGATTCTTTCTATACGCTTCACAACTCACGTATGAGACCCGCCGCCATCGTCCCATTTAATTCACTTCCAGTCATTGTCCTGGTGTCGGCTGATACTGTGGATTCAGGAGCCATCATGTGTCTTGTCAGAATGAGGGTCGAGAGGGAAGATGCAGGATGTCAGTCCGGGTTCACAGCATCAGAGGGAAATGTGAGCCGTGATCTGACACTCAGCGCCTTTCATGGCTGCCACCTGACTCTGGGCTAAAAATAGATCCGGACTCATGATCAGATCCGTCAGATACAGAATAGGTTAATATTTGCTCAGAGATCGGAGTCTTGTCACCCAGATTCTCACTGCTGAGCCTGGGTGTGGGGTGATGTGGTGGAGGTCATCAGTGTTGCATTTTGTCTAGTCTATCATTCCAGAGGCCTAGTCCGACCTTGCAGACCATAGAAAGTCCACCGCTCCTCTAGTGTAAGTTTGTAGCTCCTCTTTGGTTAATATGAAGAGCCATGAACTTACACTAGACTCTATGCTCTTCATATTAACCAAAGAGGAGCTACAAACCATGAACTTACTTTAGAGGACCGGTGAGCTTTCTATGGTCCTCAGGGTCAGACTAGCACTCTGGAATGATAGACCAGACAAAGTCTAACATCGATGGACCCCACCACATGACGAGTCATTACCCCACACTCCGGCTAAGCAGTGAGTATCTGGGTGACTGGAGTCTGATCTTAATATTAACCAACGAGGTACTACAAACCATGAACTTACAGAGGAAGACCAGTGGGCTATCTATGGTCTGCAGGGTCAGACTGGAATGATAGACTACTAAACAAAGTTTAATATTGATGGACCCAACCACATAACAAGTCATCACCCCATACCCTGGCTCAGCAATGAGTATCTGGTTGACGGGAGTCCGATCTCTGAGCAAATATTAACCAAAGAGGAGCTACAAACCATGAACTTACAGAGGAGGACCGGTGGGCTATCTATGGTCCACAGGGTCAGACTAGTCCTGTGGAATGATAGACTAAACAAACTCCAACACTGATGACCCCCACCATATCATGAGTCATCACCCCACACCCCGCTAAGCAGTGAGTTTCTGGGTGACGGGAGTTTGATCTCTGAGCAAATATTAACCAAAGAGGTACTACAAACCATGAACTTACAGAGGAAGACCGGTGGGATTTCTATGGTCTGCAGGGTCAGACTGGCCCTCTGGAATGATAGACTAAAAGCTCCATATTTCCCAGTAGGCTACAAGGGGAGACGTTACTGACCCACTGCTCGGGTCCGGCTGCTCTGCTGCTGCTGCTCGCTCGGTCGCTGGCTCGAGCGGTGGGCCGGATCCCGAGGACTCGAGCGGCGCTCCTCGCCCGTGAGTGAAAGGGGGGTGGTTTGGTTTAGGGATATTGTCCGTGACGCCACCCACGGTTGTGGTGAGATTGGTGACACCACCGCTGCTCTGGACGGGGATCCCGGGAGCGATGACAGGGAGCAGCTTGGATGTTGGTTCTCCCCTCCGTGGGTAGGGAGTTTGGTTGTCCCGGGGCCCGGTGAGGGGTAGGGATGGATGTCAGGCGGGTTACGGGGCCTGGTGAGGTGCAGGGTCGCGGGGGCAGCGCTGTGCCGCACGGCACGGTGGTACTCACTCAGCCAATGACGAATGCAAAGTCTCCGGTAAAACAAACGGCTGGATGGACGGGTCCCACAGACGGCTGTGGTGTTTCTCCTCCCGGCAGGTTGATGGTGACTGCCTTTCCGTGCACCTGTGTTGTGTTTACGGTTCCAATGGCTTCCCACCGGTAACCCGCTCCCCAGCTTGGATGGGCGCTGAAGGAGCCCCTTTTGCCCGCAGGCTCTGGCCCTGGGAACTGTAGCCTTGGCGGTGACTGTGTTTCCCTTACGGTTTGAGCTGTTGCCTTCAATCGGGTCTTGACTGCTGGGAAACCCCGGAGGTTCCCTTCGCTAATGGATTTGACCAGTTTTACAGCGACTCCTAGCCTGGTCGGGGTCCGTAAGCCCTGCCGGATGGTGCTGGCTTCTCTTTGCTCTCCGGTCCGGTACCGTTGGGCCACCGCCCGTCCACGGTCCATACGGTTCGCTCCAATTAGCCTCTCCTGCAGACGGTCACCACCGTCTGCCAACCTTGCTGTACCGTCCGGGCCACGCACCCGGACGCCGTCAGACTGCTCCTCTACCACTTCACTCCTCTCACTTCAAAACCGAACTCTCATCTGACTCCTTTTTCCGCCTCCAGGACTGTGAACTCCTCGGTGGGTGGGACCAACCGCCTGGCCCACCCCCTGGTGTGGACATCAGCCCCTGGAGGAAGGCAACAAGGATTTGTGTTTGGCTTTGGTGTGCCTAGCCGGGGTGTGGGGTGTGTTGGTATAGTTCTGTGACGACCTGGCTTGTCCAGGGCGCCACATTACCCTTTTAACCTTTTTCTATGACTGCATCCGAAGGTTTCCTAAAGTCTGGGGTCCCCATGATAATGGCAGATCTCTCCTTTATCATTATCAGTGTATGCATGCCTTATGCAGAATGATGTCAGAGTCATCATACATAACGTCTGGTTGCCTGGATTGAATGCATGGGTGATGGCTGCAGCGTCAGCCATAGTGGACATCACCCGGCTTTTCCAAGAGCAGATAATATTACGCATTATACACGATTTCAGGCCTGAGGAGTCGGCGGCTGCTATCAGCGAGCTCTTTTCATCTCCGGCCTCAGAAATGATCAATAATCATTTTCCTCACTAAGTCGCGAATTACCAAAATCCCCACAAAGCGTCACCTGGATCTGATGTCGAAAACCAGGAGATAAGGTCGTACTAATAATCAGTGGTCGTGAGATCACAGGGAGCCGGGGGTCTGTCCACTCCATCTGCCCCATGAAATATGAGCACCCTTGGTGCAGCGTGAGGATCCGTCACCAGGCGCCGCTGCTCCGATGATCTATGGACGTCATCATTATCTAGGCCTCAGAACGTCCATCCTGCACCTGCAAAACCCCAAATGTAATCCCCAACCCAGGAAGGTCACAGCCAAGGACGACGTCTGACTGACGCAGGGACACAGAAGGATATGGGCCGCAGATACAAGCGGGAGGAGGGGGATACCCAGAAGTCATCCCAATAGTCACCATAATGTGATTTAACCAACTGTATAGACTGCAAACCCCAAACCTCCCGGTGCCTGCGCCATGATGTTACTAGTAGAGAGGTTGGGGTCATTTCACAATCCAGAACTGACCACAACACTCACAAGGCTGCCACCGTTGGAGAGGCCCATTATGATTTTGCAGATTTTGCCCTCCTTTAATTTTTGGGGGTTGGAGTGAGATAATGCCCCCTATGTGTCCTAAAAAATGCATCTTTAAATGGATATTTAAGGGTCCCATTCACCACTATGTCACTTGCGATTCCTCACTGTCCATGCATTAAGGAGTTAAGCAAAATAATTAACGTCTCAGTATAATGATATTGATGAAGTAGTAATGGAGCAGGAATTTAAGATAAAAATCCATAATTGTCACAGCCGCCCGGCACCAGCAGGATCACAACGGCCATCACCATTAATAGGGGAGACACCATATACAAAGGTACGGGAGATGATAGGAAGGGAGGCATGATGAGAGCAGAGGGACTTGATGGTCAGGAGTCAGGGGGAGTCAGGTGACCTGATGGTCAGGGGTCTGGGGGATTGGGGTGACCTGATGGTCTGGGGTCTGGGAGAGCAGGGTGACCTGACAGTCTGAGGTCTGGGGGAGCAGGGTGACCTGATGGTCTGGGGTCTGGGGGAGCAGGGTGACCTGATGGTCTGAAGTCTGGGGGACCAGGGTGATCTGATGGTCTGGGAGAGCAGAGTGACCTGATGGTCTTGCGTCTGAGGGAGCAGGGTGTCCTGATGGTCTTGCGTCTGAGGGAGCAGGGTGACCAGATGATCTGGGGTCTGAAGTGATCAGTTGGTCTGTAGGAGCAGAGTGACCAGATGGTCTAGCGGAGTGGGGTGACCTGATGGTCTGGGGACCTGATCGTCTGGGAGAGCAGGGTGACCTGATAGGCTGGGGTCTGGGGGAAGGGGGTAACTTGATGGTCTCGGGGAGCAGGGTGACCTGACGGTCTGGGGGAGTGGGTTGAACTGATGGTCTGGGGTCTGGGGGAGCAGGGTGACCTGATGGTTAGTGGTCTGGGGGAGAGAGTTGACCTGATGGTCAGGAGTCTGGTGGAGCGTGTCCACCTGATGGTTTGGGGTCTGGGGGAGCAGGGTGAACTGATGGTCTGGGGTCTGGGGGAGAGGGTTGACCTGATGGTCAGGAGTCTGGTGGAGCGTGTTCACCTGATGGTCTGGGGTCTGAGGGAGCAGGGTGACCTGATGGTCTGGGGACTGAGGGAGCAGGGTGACCTGATGGTCTGGAGTCTGGGGGAGAAGAGTGATCTGATGGTCAGGAGTCTGGTGGAGCGTGTCCACCTGATGGTTTGGGGTCTGGGGAGCAGGGTGAACTGATGGTCTGGGGTCTGGGGGAGAGGGTTGACCTGATGGTCAGGAGTCTGGTGGAGCGTGTTCACCTGATGGTCTGGGGTCTGAGGGAGCAGGGTGACCTGATGGTCTGGGGGAGCAGGGTGACCTGATGGTCTGGGGGAGCAGGGTGATCTGATGGTCTACTGTCTGGGGGAGCGGGGTGGCAGAATGTTGCAGAACATGAGCCCCTCAGCCCTACCTCAGCAGCCATAATCCCAGCAGAGGACTTTTCCTTGTATCTGTAATTGCACAGTATCTTCCCGCTGCGGCCATTTCTGCTCTTTGCATAACATGTAAAATTCCTCGTCTGGATTAATCAGCTGCAGGAGCCGCCGCTTTCTTCCGGTGACGTCCTCCTGACGCAGTTTATTTTTTCTTTTTACCATAAATAAAAGATGTGATGTTATTATATCCCAGGAAATGTTTCTACTCTGCGCAATATTCAGATGATTTTATTTTTATTATTTTATTGCATTTCTGTATGTGACTGGCCCCTTTTGTTCCTCATCCCTCACGACCCCTTTAAGGGAATTTCACAGATCTGGGGGTTGATGCCTCAGTCTAATAATCCTGAAGCAGTAGGTGAATGTTTTCCATCGTACGTCCCCCCCGTCGTCTGCCGGTGTCTTCACGAGGCGCCGCTTCTCCTCCGCGCAGAGACTCTATTAGCAGTCACATCAGCTCCGCTCCTGACCATATATTCGCCCCAATCAATCGCATCGGCATTTAACCTGTCATCTGAAATCACACAGGTAGGAGAGTTCAGCGCGGTTATCATAAATTCCGCTGGAAACAAAAGCTGCGGGAAATCAGCGGTGACGCGACACCAGGTAGATACAGCGGTGATCAGAGGAAATGTTTATGCAGCAGATGATCCTGAGATGTCACAAAGCCGTATGTCATCCGGTTACAAGACATCCCCGAACATCCTCCATTCAGCTCCATTCAAGAGAAAATCCCAATAAAGAGATTGTTACCTCCACATTGTAAATAATTATCTTGTAGGGATACTCTGGCCACATCCAACTACCCGGTGCCTGTGAATGTGATTTTCTTTCCTTTGGGAAAGAGAGGGTTAATGTCAGTTTGCTTTTCAGCAGCCTCAGACTCCTTATCAGGTGTTTATATACCCTCTGCTACCAGCAGGGGGTGCCGGTTATTCTTGATTCATTTGGATTCTGGTCTTGGAGGAGGAAGGAGCTGCTGGAGCCCTCTCTTGGAGTTACTGGTGTGACTGCAGTCTTGGTGCTGACTGCAGCAGTCTGCTGTAGTGTTTCCCCCGTCTGTCTTCCTTTTCCTTGTGTGTGGTTTCAGTGCAGCAGTGAGGCTAGTGTCCTTCACCTGCCCACTCTCTAGCCAGGGACTATTGTAGGGTTATCTCAGGGCTTCATTTTCCTGCTTGGCAACAGGTGGGGAACATGTATAGGGACTGGCTAGGAGTGCAGGGTACAGCGACAGCTAGGTGGCGGAGGTGTTCATCTTCCCTCTCCCTATCACTGGGGCACACCATTGTTAAAGTGTCTCCAGTGTACCCCTTGTTTGTTGTGGCATTACCCCCTCCTGTTTTCTTGTGTATGTGGCCTCATGCCAGACCTCTCCTAGTCCATGTGTGACATCACCACACCAGGGCAATCGGCGAACCGGGAAAAGCGCCAATTATGGGGTGGCTGTGGACTGGTATTTTGAGATTGGGAAGGGCCAAATAACCATGGTCCTTCCCAGCCTGATAATAGCAGCCCCCAGCTGTCTGCTTTACCTAGTCTGGTTATCAAAATTTGGGGGGGAAACTGGAGATTGATGCCTCTTACTGTAGTTGGAACTTTGTTTTATTATGGAATGACTTGGTGAGATGTATATTTCAGCATATGCATACATACCTTCTACAAATTATCACATTGTTTGAATTTATATGTTTGTAATTGTTTGTTTTATTGGATCAATACTTGTACCGCTATTTAGAAAACAACAACAAAAAAACAATAAAAATATATTAAAAAAAAACTGGGGGGAACCCCACATGGTGTTTTTTTTTTTTAATAATTTACCTAATTTAGTTCCCAGCAGCCACCAGGCGTCTTCCCCATACTGTTCCCATTCCATTTCAGCACTGTTTCCATCCATTTCAGCATTTTTCCTCCCACCAAGCCCTCCTGGTAGGGTCTTCTGGACAAATGCCTGAGTTTCCCCTTGACTTCCATTATACTGGGTACTCAAGTTGAGTCCGACCTGCTCGATTCGAGTAACGAGCACTCCAGCATTTTAGTTCTCGCTCATCACTACTCATTACTATTTCCATTCTCACTTCATTCCTATCTAGATGCAGACCTCATATAACCTGGTGAGACTCCGACACCTCGCGCCTCCTCCCCTCCGCTCATTATTGCTTCCAGATATCCGAGTGCGGACCTTTCACCTGCTTATTGCAAGCAGACATCAAAGTCAAGACATTTCCTTCTGATGATGGAAGATTTGCCGCACACATCATACGCGGCGACTCCTCAGCCCCCAGCAGCCGACCCAATAAATTATAGAAGACAAACTAGTTTATCCCCTCGGCCCCTCTGGAGAAACTTTCCTGCTCTTAATGGCACCGGGATCAATATTTTGAGGGGTAGATTTGCGCGATGCCTACATTTTGCGTCCCCAAGGAGGATTTGTCATCTTGTCATTCCTCACCGTGACAAGAAGCTTTCACATAATATTGATGCCCCCACAAAGTTACAGTTGTTCAAAGCCGACAGCTTGGCGTACAAGCAAAGGCTGAGATTTATTAAAAGATGCGCGGAGTCATGGCGGAAGATGAAAGACAGAGGCGGCGCGGACTCCCACCACCCAAAAAAACCCACTTCACATGATCCAGTCACCTTCTCCCATACAGGAAACCTCAGACATAGAAACGACGGACCGGACCTATAATCAAGAAAATCATAGGGAAAAAAAAGAAGAAACTCCACCCACCGCGACACAATGAAGCCATAAATATGAGAAAGATCAGCCGCAACATCTTCAACATCTTCAGCTCTGTCATGTGCAGCTCATAAAATACAGAATAATACTTAAATAATACTGCCAGATACTGTCCAAATAACACTGCCATATATTGGTCAAATAACACTGCCATATACTGCTCAAATAACATGGCTATATACTGCACAAATAACACTGTCATATAAAGGCCAAACACCACTGCCATATACTGATTAAATAACACTGCCATATACTGCCCAAATAACACTGCTATAAACAGTACTGTCCAAATAATACTGCCAAATACTGCCCAAATAACACTGCCATATTCTCCCCATATAACACTGCCATATTCTCCCCATATAACACTGCCATATACTGCCCAAATAACACTGCCATATACTGCCCAAATAACACTGCCATATACTACCTAAATAACACTGCCAAATACTGCTCAAATAACACTGCCATATACTACCTAAATAACACTGCCAAATACTACTCAAATAACACTGCCATATACTACCCAAATAACACTGCCATACACTGCCCAAATAACACTGCTATATACTGCCCAAATAACACGGCCATATACTGAACAAAATAATACTACCATATACTGACCGTCCAAATAACACTGCTATATACTGTCCAAATAACACGGCCATATAGTGAACAAAATAACACTGCCATATACTGTCTATATATCATTGCCATATACCACTCAAATAACACTGACATATACTGTCCTATACTGCTCAAATTACACTGCCATATACTAAACAAAATAACCCTGCCATATACTATCCATATACAGTATCACTGCCATATACTGTCCAAATAACACTGCCATATATTGCACAAATAACACTGCCATATAAAGTCCAAACAACACTGCCATATACTGATCAAATAACACTGTCTTATACTGCCCAAATAGCACTGCTATATTCTTCCCATATAACACTGCCAATTACTGCCCATATAACACTGTCATATACTGTCCAAATAACACTGCCATATACTGCCATTATAACACTGTCATATACTGCCATTTTAACACTACCATATACTGCCCAAATAACACTGCCATATACTGTCCAAATAACACTACTATATACTGTCCAAATAACAATGCCATATACTGTCCAAATAACACTGCCATATACTGTCCAAATAACAATGCCATATACTGATTGAATAATACTATCATATACTGTCCAAATAACACTGCTATATACTGTCTAAATAACCCAGACAAAAACTGACAAATTAACAGTCATATACAGCCCAAATAAAACTGTCATATTCTCCCCATATAACACTTCCATATACTGCCCGAATAATACTGCCCTATGCTGTCCAAATAACACGGCCAAAAACTGCCACATTAACAGTCATATACTACCCAAATAAAACTGCCATATACAATACTGTCCAAATAATACTTTCAATTACTGTCCCAATAACACTGCCATTCAGTGCCTCTATCATAATACACTGTAAATATGACGTTTTTCAGAGCTACATAATGCAAATACCGCTATATAATGTACTGAGATACGTGACCTGCTCTGTACATACTGTGAGCTGATATCAGCCATACAATAAGTAACAAGGAGTCACAAGCTTCCGGTTCCAGGCTCCGGTGACCCCCAGAATCTACGGCCACCTCCCAGGCTCTGATCCTTTATTCTTTACACATTTTGGGTTTTGGAGGATTTTACTTAATTGATGTCAATAGAAAAAAGAAATCAAGATACAAAATAAAACACCCGGCAATCCCTGACACACTGGGGCTTTTTTGACAATGTCAATTGTAACGGAATTTTGGGACGTTTTGAATAGTTTGTTCCAGAATGTTGGCACATTGTGTGGTGCTTTACAAATCTATAAAAGTCTTTAAACTTTTTTTTTTGCCAGTTCCATCTGTTTCGAGCGTCGAATCTTGTCATTTTCATCATTTTCGACATATTTACAACTAATAACGGTTAAAAATGTTTTACAAAATGTTGCAAATTTACAAGGGTGGGGGCATAATCTGCAGACAATCACACAGAGGATTGTCCTCACTGACACATTGTAACAACCTGCAGAAGATGTTTACAAAATAAATTAATCTTATTTACTTATAGAAAATAGATCTTGAAAATGATAAGGATTCAAAGGACAAAGTATTAGAAAGACGCAGAACGTTTCATAATATATCGATGACATAACACTAGAATCTCCTTATAGACCCCGGTCACTGAGAATTTCCCCTCCCCCACCTATAGGCTACATTCACATGATAGTATTTTCGGTGCACAAAAAAAAAAATTGTATCCCATAAGCATCAACTATACAGCATCTGATTTTCAGGGATATATTGCCATTACCAGGTGTCCCTGAAAATAAGACACCTGTGATGCTAGTCACTACTTACGGGCAGTACATATGATAGTCAGGAAACTGGAGGACACGTATGGACACAGGGAGTACACAGAGATGTAATCAAGTCACGATTTGAGGGTTAGAATTCCAGGAAGGCACGTAGTGGATTCAGGGAGAAAACTGAGACGTGGTCAGGTAACGGTCCAAGGTCAAAAGCCAGGAGGTCACAACAGGAACAGGGAGTGGGCAGAGAGGAGTCAAGCAACAGTCCGGGGTCAAGAAACCAAGATCAGAACACCAGCACAAACACAAGCCAACAGCACAACATCAGAACCAGAATGTACAACTGGCAAGCAAGGTTCTGGGAGAGCATGCTCACTAAAGAAGCAGAGCAATTACCAGGAATATGGAACACCTGAGTAATCAGCACCTCCCAGAACCAGCATAGAAGCCTGCGCTGTCAATCAAGCTGCCAGCCAGAAGCCCAGGAAAACACAGCAGAGCATCTCCTAGTCCAAGATGCTCTGCACAGAGGAATTGTGACAACACTGAAAATAAGGTGCTAGGGATTATTTTTGGGGTAGGGCTTATATTTAAACCTTATGCCAAAAATGCTGAAAATTCCTCTTTTCGGGATCGGTCTTATTTTCGGGGGGAAACATGGTAATAACATATTAGTTTTTCCAGCTGATAGAAGACGATTTTTATACTTCGGTGTGATCTTAGCCTCACTGTGATGTGTTTGTCGCGGGTTTGTGCCATTCAGTTTCCACTACGAGGATGGAATTGAAATGAAGTTTCTCCGCACTCAGTAAAAAGTGGAATACATGAAGGTGGGCCGGTTGTGGCGCCTCATTTCACTTTTAAAGTTAATACACAGCGCTTAGCATTGCCCTCCGATTGATTACGTCCGTCAGCGACATTGCTGCTGAGACACAAGAAATCGGCGCGGCTTGTCTGTTGTTCTCAGCGCTTCGCTCAGTCACTCACTCAACAAATTGGATGAAATTGAATATTTATACAAGCGGGATATTGGAGAAGTTAGTCCTGATTATCTCACTTCATGTCGACATCTTTCTTGCTGGTTCTTGGAAAGTCGTAAATCTGTCACCATTTATTTCGCTCTCGCCGTCTTGTGCCCGGGAAACACCTTGACGGAATACTGATCAGCGCTGACGGGGGCTGGGAATTAGTCGCCGCGCTGGGGATAATTGCAGTGTGTTTTGCAACCCAATGTTCAGGTTTAGAGGAAACATTGAATGAATGGACGGAATCCAACCCCATCTTCACGCGTATTTCATTTTACCTCTGTCGGCTATTTATTACACCTGACATGAGGATACGCCGTATATATCTTTCTGTGGTTTTGCCTTTAGCTCTAACCTTCATTATTTATACACTTGGCTTGATAAAATGCTGCTATTTTGTATGGATCTCAAAAATGGCTTTGGTTGGGGCTGTCACCTATCCAATCCCTGTGGTTACACTTTTGCTGTTTACAAGGTATTGTTGGTATCACCTGTGATACTGATCTATTCCCCAGGCCCTGTTGTCACGATTCCTCTGTGCAGAGCATCTTGCCTTAGCAGATGCTCTGCTGCGCTTTCCTGAGCTACTGAGCTGGCAGCTTGATTGACAGCGCTGGCTTCCATGTTGGTTCTGGAAGGTGCTGGTTACTCAGGTGTTCCACCTTCCTGGTAATTGCTCAGGCTTTTTTTTACTAACCATGCTCTCCCAGTACCTTGCTAGTTTCACTTTCTGGTTCTGAAGTTGTGCTGTTGGCTTGTGGCTCTGCTAGTGTTCTGATCTTTGTTTCCTGACCCCAGACTGTTATTTGACTCCTCTCTGTCCGCTCCCTGTTTCAGTCGTGACCTCCTGCCTTTTGACCTTGGACCGTTACCTGACCACGTCTCTGTTTTATCCCTGAGCCTATTACGTGCTCTCCTGGAATTCTGACCCTTGGATCTTGACCTGACTATGCCTGTTTACTCCTTGTGATCATACGTGTCCTCCTGTTATCAGAACCCGGCTTTCCTGACTACTCTTCCGTCAATACTATCTGTAAGTAGTGACTAGCATCACACCTGTGTCCATTGGTTTATTACTAGTGATGAGCGAGCGTGCTTGACACTGCTTGGTACTCGATCAAACATCTGGTCGCTTGGCACACTCTATACTGGGGGTGCTCGAGCGCTATGCATGGGTCCCCCGCCCCATGTTTTGCAGCTGTTTTTTTTAGCCAGTAAACATGCGGGGAATGCCTGCCAATCATGGTAATGCCATAGCCATGTTGAGATCTTGGTATTTGATTGAGTGTCTGGTTGCCTGGACCACTGGATTCTGGGGATGCTTCAGTGCTATGCTCAGATCCCCACCTCACATGTTTCGCAGCTGTTTTTCAACCACCAAACCTGCAGGAAGCACCTGACAATCATGGTAATTCCATAGACATGTTGGTTGCTGGCAATACTGAGACTGCTCGGCCATATTGCATCATCGGGTCTTATATAAGACCCTGGGGCGCAATGCTCGGCACGCTGCAGTTCAGGGATGGTTGATCTAAGAGTGAGAGCTTACATTGGAGCAAGGTTTTACCTTTGCCCCCTTTAGTGCCTTTCATATGACACTAATGGGTGTTATAAGGCTGGTTTAAGAAATAAATAAATAAATTAATTAAAAAAATGGTGTGGGTTCCCCCCTATTTCCAGCCAAGGTAAAGCAGACAGCTTGGGTCTCATATAATAAGGGTGGGAAGACTCATGGTGATTGGGACCTTTCAAGTCTAAAAATAGCAGCCTGCAATTGCCCCAGATTAATTGTGCCAATCCTAATATTTAGCTCGGTTCCTCCCAGTTGCCCTGGTGTTGTAGCAATCGGGGTAATAATAGTTGCGGTTGATGTCAGCTGTAAATTGACAGCTGGTATCAAGCCCAGGGGTTAGTAATGGAGAGTCATCTATCAGACAACCCCATTACTAACTCACACACAGGGAAAAATAATTTATTTGAATAAAGACTCCCCCCACTGTCCCTTGTTCACCAATTTATTTTAACAAATAATTTGGAATACAGATTCAGGGGACATCGTGGGACCACTACACAATGCATTATGTTGGGTCTTAATGTTTTGTCTTTTTACTTCCCATCAGTGACCTCGGAGTCGGAGATGCGTCCACATGTCTTTCTCATGCATTTTTCAAGCCTCTCCTCCAGCGAGGTCTGCCAGAAACATTCTTGAGTTTTCCATAGACTTCCATTAACCTTGCTACTCGAATCAATCCCGTCTGAGCGTTGGATGCGCTGGATTCGAGTAATGAGCACTCGAGCACTTTAGTGCTCGCTCATTACTAATTATAACCATAGCTCCTGGTTCTCTACAGGGGAGGACACAGACATAAGTAGCCCCAAGTGTAATATATGGACCCTTTCCACTCCAATAATTCATCATAATAAACAATTCCACTTGCATTGGAGGTGGAAGTGGCCCCCTGACTTCTTGGAGAACTTTGGACCTGCTCAAGGTGCCCCACTGGCATGTTTGCCTCTGTATTCCTAATATCTTGGCATCTCCTAATACCCAGTGGCCACTAGATTGATGATCCTCTACATAATGAATAGTGGCTTACTGTCCTGGGCATCCAAATGTTTGGACCTGTAGCCTGATGCCCTGCTGTAACCTGATGTGATCTTGGCGCCTGTAGTTTATTGCCCTTTTTCTGTGATTTAGTGCTATTGTCCTTTGTGTTGAATGTTTGGTGCCCCTATCTTTACCATCCATGTCATGGGTGTGTCACAGTTGACAGACAGTCCTGTGGTGTCTGGCTGTAGAAGGTTGCAGTGTTTGGCTACACAAACTGCTCCATGACCTTCTATTCTTCCTTCTGTGGTGTAAATAGAAATCTATGTATCTTCTCTGTTTGGGGTTATCCTTTTCCTTTTAGGACCCTGCTACTATCCTCACGTCTCAGCGGTTAATCGTCATCACTACCCCTTGTGTCCTTAAATACCTGCATTTCCCCTTGGTGCTTGCTGGTGATAGAGTAGAGTTTCTATTTGGTTTTGAATGCAAGCAGTCGGCTTGTGGAGAAACATTGTTGCATGTTACTGTACCTCTTCTTGAGTCTTCGTGGAGATAAGTTGTTTGTTTTTTTTCCCCTGTTTGTGTTCCCTGTGTGTTCTTTACGACTTAGTGGGGTTGACTAGTGCTCATCCCATCTGTTCCTTACCTAGGGCCCAGTTCAGGGTCAGCCAGGGCCAGGTATCCTGCTTGGCGCATATGTGCAGAAACTATCTAGGGTGGTCAGGGGAGCCAGGGACCAGCGACAAGATGGATCAGGAGTCACCATCTCCCTCTTCCCTAGACACAGGGTTTCCCATCCCTCGCTTTTCAATGTTCACTTGGTATTTCCACATACCTAGTGTGACAATCCAGAGGTTTATCATCCTTCTCCCTGATGTCCAGTGTTTTGTGCCAAAGTTGATGTCCTAATAGCCACCTCTGAGTGCAGTTAGCAGGCAAACCACCAGAGGGCAGCAGGCAGCAGAGTAGTCAGTAAACGAGGTTAGCAGCAGGAGGTCTTGTCAATAGCACAGGAATAATCCAATTGTGGTCAGGTGATAGCCAAGGGTCGGAAGCCGGGAAGTCACGTATGCAACAGAGGGGAGAGACGGAGCCGGTTAGGAACAAGGATACAGGTCAGATGCCAGGAAGTCCAAGTACAAACAAGGGAGGAAGACAAAAAGGTCAGAACCTGGATAAGACAGACAGGGAAGGGTATACAGTAGACAGGAGCGGGTAGTCAGGAACTGGGACAGACGGTCAAACAGAGCAGAGTACGGGTCAGAACAAAGTAGCTGGGAAGCAGGAGAGATCAGGTAACTCATCAGAGGCAGTAACACATGCTGCAGTGCATAAATTATCACTGGCACTGAACCGGAGGTGTAGCACCAGGATATAGTGAAGCAGGGAGGAGTTAACCCCTAACATGACCAGGCCAGAGCTGGGTGAAATAATCAAACCACAGCGGCCGATACAGACCTGGATAATGACACCTTTTCTATAGTGACATGCTTTTCCATAATAGCAACCCAAGGGATCATAAAAAGGACTGACTCCATGATGTCTCGTCTTATGTATCCAATCTAATTAAGAAGATGAACTGACAATAACTCATCTCCCTAGAAGGTTTTTCTGTCATGTGTTGGGTGAGTATTCCTGCTGGTCACGATCGGATAAATAAGAGCCCGGCCTGGACAGCCACTGACCCTCCTTGCCCCAACCTGGCATTGCCCAGTATTGGATTATACCTAGTTTCATCAATGCAGAAAGAAGTGTACATTGTAACTGTCCTCCTGAAAAAGATGAAACATTGCAGCAAAGAGCAGAAGCGATGCTGAACCCATGGAAACATGAGAAGAAACAATGTTACAATTTGCTGCCGGGAGTCGCTACAAAGTAAACAAGTCACAGACTTCACTTAAGGATCAAGGCGACAATTAACATGGAAATGGAAATGTATCCATCGGAAAGTAAATACATTTGTCATCGAAACCTCAAAGATTTGGCGCCTGGCGAATATCAGAGGGGTCGTTGAGCACGGAGACCTCCATCACGGTAAATATTAGCGCTAATGATTCCAATTAACCGAAATGTTTGGGTAGAAAAGTCAATAAAACACCAAGTCCTGAGATTCTGAAGTTGACGACTTCAAAGTGACTCTGTCCTTCTCCACTTCAAGGAACACAACAAAAAAATGATTTATTTTGTAGATGATCTGAAACGCGCCGGCCCCCGACCTGCCCTCGCCTGCTGCGCCGGCATTTACATTATTATTCTCTCTTTGTTCTTGTCGATTCCTATTAGTGTCTCATCTGTGTAATACAATATCTAATCAGGAAAAGTCATAAATTACAAGAGCGGAATATACAAAGAAATCAGAGAATACTCATAATATACAAGAGAGATGGATACTACAGGAAGTGTGATAGGCGGCATTCTCAGTGATGTCACCGCTGATCTCTGGTGATGGATAGGCGGCATTCTCAGTGATGTCACCGCTGATCTCTGGTGATGGATAGGCGGCATTCTCAGTGATGTCACCCCTGATCTCTGGTGATGGATAGGCGGCATTCTCAGTGATATCACCGCTGATCTCTAGTGATGGATAGGCGGCATTCTCAGTGATGTCACCGCTGATCTCTAGTGATGGATAGGCGGCATTCTCAGTGATGTCACCGCTGATCTCTAGTGATGGATAGGCGGCATTCTCAGTAATGTCACCACTGATCTCTAGTGATGGATAGGCGGCATTCTCAGTGATGTCACCGCTGATCTCTAGTGATGGATAGGTGGCATTCTCAGTGATGTCACCGCTGATCTCTGGTGATGGATAGGCGGCATTCTCAGTGATGTCACCGCTGATCTCTAGTGATGGATAGGCGGCATTCTCAGTGATGTCACCGCTGATCTCTAGTGATGGATAGGCGGCATTCTCAGTGATGTCACCGCTGATCTCTAGTGATGGATAGGCGGCATTCTCAGTGATGTCACCGCTGATCTCTGGTAATGGATAGGCGGCATTCTCAGTGATGTCACCGCTGATCTCTAGTGATGGATAGGCGGCATTCTCAGTGATGTCACCGCTGATCTCTAGTGATGGATAGTCGGCATTCTCAGTGATGT
This sequence comes from Anomaloglossus baeobatrachus, assembly GCF_048569485.1. NCBI lineage: Eukaryota > Metazoa > Chordata > Amphibia > Anura > Aromobatidae > Anomaloglossus > Anomaloglossus baeobatrachus. The sequence continues at coordinate 52,729,878 of NC_134360.1, read as the reverse complement.
CACCGCTGATCTCTGGTGATGGATAGGCGGTATTCTCAGTGATGTCACCGCTGATTTCTGGTGATGGATAGGCGGCATTCTCAGTGATGTCACCGCTGAACTCTAGTGATGGATAGGCGGCATTCTCAGTGATGTCACCGCTGATCTCTAGTGATGGATAGGCGGTATTCTCAGTGATGTCACCGCTGATCTCTGTTGATGGATAGCTGGCATTCTCAGTGATGTCACCGCTGATCTCTAGTGATGGATAGGCGGCATTCTCAGTGATGTCACCGCTGATCTCTGTTGATGGATAGGCGGCATTCTCAGTGATGTCACCGCTGATCTCTAGTGATGGATAGGCAGCATTCTCAGTGATGTCACCGCTGATCTCTGGTGATGGATAGGCGGCATTCTCAGTGATGTCACCGCTGATCTCTAGTGATGGATAGGCGGCATTCTCAGTGATGTCACCGCTGATCTCTGGTGATGGATAGGCGGCATTCTCAGTGATGTCACCGCTGATCTCTGGTGATGGATAGGCGGCATTCTCAGTGATGTCACCGCTGATCTCTGGTGATGGATAGGCGGCATTCTCAGTGATGTCACCGCTGATCTCTAGTGATGGATAGGCGGCATTCTCAGTGATGTCACCGCTGATCTCTAGTGATGGATAGGCGGCATTCTCAGTGATGGCACCGCTGATCTCTAGTGATGGATAGGCGGCATTCTCAGTGATGTCACCGCTGATCTCTGGTGATGGATAGGCGGCATTCTCAGTGATGTCACCGCTGATCTCTAGTGATGGATAGGCGGCATTCTCAGTAATGTCACCGCTGATCTCTAGTGATGGATAGGCGGCATTCTCAGTGATGTCACTGCTGATCTCTAGTGATGGATAGGCGGCATTCTCAGTGATGTCACCGCTGATCTCTAGTCATGGATAGGCGGCATTCTCAGTGATGTCACCGCTGATCTCTAGTGGTGGATAGGCGGCATTCTCAGTGATGTCACCGCTGATCTCTGGTGATGGATAGGTGGCATTCTCAGTGATGTCACCGCTGATCTCTAGTGATGGATAGGCGGTATTCTCAGTGATGTCACCGCTGATCTCTGGTGATGGATAGGCGGCATTCTCAGTGATGTCACCGCTGATCTCTAGTGATGGATAAGCGGCATTCTCAGTGATGTCACTGCTGATCTCTAGTGATGGATAGGCGGCATTCTCAGTGATGTCACCGCTGATCTCTAGTGATGGATAGGCGGCATTCTCAGTGATGTCACCGCTGATCTCTAGTGATGGATAGGCGGCATTCTCAGTGATGTCACCGCTGATCTCTAGTGATGGATAGGCGGCATTCTCAGTGATGTCACCGCTGATCTCTAGTGATGGATAGTCGGCATTCTCAGTGATGTCACCGCTGATCTCTGGTGATGGATAGGCGGTATTCTCAGTGATGTCACCGCTGATTTCTGGTGATGGATAGGCGGCATTCTCAGTGATGTCACCGCTGAACTCTAGTGATGGATAGGCGGCATTCTCAGTGATGTCACCGCTGATCTCTAGTGATGGATAGGCGGTATTCTCAGTGATGTCACCGCTGATCTCTAGTGATGGATAGGCGGCATTCTCAGTGATGTCACCACTGATCTCTGGTGATGGATAGGCGGCATTCTCAGTGATGTCACCGCTGATCTCTATTCTCAGTGATGTCACCGCTGATCTCTGGTGATAGATAGCTGGCATTCTCAGTGATGTCACCGCTGACCTCTAGTGATGGATAGGCGGCATTCTCAGTGATGTCACCGCTGATCTCTAGTGATGGATAGGCGGCATTCTCAGTGATGTCACCGCTGATCTCTAGTGATGGATAGGCGGCATTCTCAGTGATGTCACCGCTGATCTCTAGTGATGGATAGGTGGCATTCTCAGTGATGTCACCGCTGATCTCTGGTGATGGATAAGCGGCATTCTCAGTGATGTCACCGCTGATCTCTAGTGATGGATAGGCGGCATTCTCAGTGATGTCACCGCTGATCTCTGGTGATGGATAGGCGGCATTCTCAGTGATGTCACCGCTGATCTCTAGTGATGAATAGGCGGCATTCTCAGTGATGTCACCGCTGATCTCTGGTGATGGATAAGCGGCATTCTCAGTGATGTCACCGCTGATCTCTAGTGATGGATAGGCGGCATTCTCAGTGATGTCACCGCTGATCTCTGGTGATGGATAGGCGGCATTCTCAGTGATGTCACCGCTGATCTCTAGTGATGGATAGGCGGCATTCTCAGTGATGTCACCGCTGATCTCTAGTGATGGATAGGCGGCATTCTCAGTGATGTCACCGCTGATCTCTGGTGATGGATAGGCGGCATTCTCAGTGATGTCACCGCTGATCTCTAGTGATGGATAGGCGGCATTCTCAGTGATGTCACCGCTGATCTCTAGTGATGGATAGGCGGCATTCTCAGTGATGTCACCGCTGATCTCTAGTGATGGATAGGCGGCATTCTCAGTGATGTCACCGCTGATCTCTAGTGATGGATAGGCGGCATTCTCAGTGATGTCACCGCTGATCTCTGGTGATGGATAGGCGGCATTCTCAGTGATGTCACTGCTGATCTCTAGTGATGGATAAGCGGCATTCTCAGTGATGTCACCGCTGATCTCTAGTGATGGATAGGCGGCATTCTCAGTGATGTCACCGCTGATCTCTGGTGATGGATAAGCGGCATTCTCAGTGATGTCACCGCTGATCTCTAGTGATGGATAGGCGGCATTCTCAGTGATGTCACCGCTGATCTCTAGTGATGGATAGGCGGCATTCTCAGTGATGTCACCGCTGATCTCTAGTGATGGATAGGCGGCATTCTCAGTGATGTCACCGCTGATCTCTAGTGATGGATAGGCGGCATTCTCAGTGATGTCACCGCTGATCTCTGGTGATGGATAGGCGGTATTCTCAGTGATATCACCGCTGATTTCTGGTGATGGATAGGCGGCATTCTCAGTGATGTCACCGCTGAACTCTAGTGATGGATAGGCGCTATTCTCAGTGATGTCACCGCTGATATCTAGTGATGGATAGGCGGCATTCTCAGTGATGTCACCGCTGACCTCTAGTGATGGATAGGCGGCATTCTCAGTGATGTCACCGCTGATCTCTGGTGATGGATAGGCGGCATTCTCAGTGATGTCACCGCTGACCTCTAGTGATGGATAGGCGGCATTCTCAGTGATGTCACCGCTGACCTCTAGTGATGGATAGGCGGCATTCTCAGTGATGTCACCGCTGATCTCTAGTGATGGATAGGCGGCATTCTCAGTGATGTCACCGCTGATCTCTGGTGGATAGGCGGCATTCTCACTGATGTCACCGGTGATCTCTAGTGATGGATAGGCGGCATTCTCAGTGATGTCACCGCTGACCTCTAGTGATGGATAGGCGGCATTCTCAGTGATGTCACCGCTGATCTCTAGTGATGGATAGGCGGCATTCTCAGTGATGTCACCGCTGATCTCTGGTGATGGATAGGCGGCATTCTCAGTGATGTCACCACTGATCTCTGGTGATGGATAGGCGGCGTTCTCAGTGATGTCACCGCTGATCTCTAGTGGTGGATAGGCGGCATTCTCAGTGATGTCACCGCTGATCTCTGGTGATGGATAGGTGGCATTCTCAGTGATGTCACCGCTGATCTCTAGTGGTGGATAGGCGGCATTCTCAGTGATGTCACCGCTGATCTCTGGTGATGGATAGGTGGCATTCTCAGTGATGTCACCGCTGATCTCTAGTGATGGATAGGCGGTATTCTCAGTGATGTCACCGCTGATCTCTGGTGATGGATAGGCGGCATTCTCAGTGATGTCACCGCTGATCTCTAGTGATGGATAAGTGGCATTCTCAGTGATGTCACTGCTGATCTCTAGTGATGGATAGGCGGCATTGTCAGTGATGTCACCGCTGATCTCTAGTGATGGATAAGCGGCATTCTCAGTGATGTCACTGCTGATCTCTAGTGATGGATAGGCGGCATTCTCAGTGATGTCACCGCTGATCTCTAGTGATGGATAGGCGGCATTCTCAGTGATGTCACCGCTGATCTCTAGTGATGGATAGGCGGCATTCTCAGTGATGTCACCGCTGATCTCTAGTGATGGATAGGCGGCATTCTCAGTGATGTCACTGCTGATCTCTAGTGATGGATAGGCGGCATTCTCAGTGATGTCACTACTGATCTCTGGTGATGGATAGGCGGCATTCTCAGTGATGTCACCGCTGATCTCTGGTGATGGATAGGCGGCATTCTCAGTGATGTCACCGCTGATCTCTAGTGATGGATAGGCGGCATTCTCAGTGATGTCACCGCTGATCTCTAGTGATGGATAGGCGGCATTCTCAGTGATGTCACCGCTGATCTCTAGTGATGGATAGGCGGCATTCTCAGTGATGTCACCGCTGATCTCTAGTGATGGATAGGCGGCATTCTCAGTGATGTCACTGCTGATCTCTAGTGATGGATAGGCGGCATTCTCAGTGATGTCACTGCTGATCTCTAGTGATGGATAAGCGGCATTCTCAGTGATGTCACTGCTGATCTCTAGTGATGGATAAGCGGCATTCTCAGTGATGTCACCGCTGATCTCTAGTGATGGATAGGCGGCATTCTCAGTGATGTCACCGCTGATCTCTGGTGATGGATAAGCGGCATTCTCAGTGATGTCACCGCTGATCTCTAGTGATGGATAGGCGGCATTCTCAGTGATGTCACCGCTGATCTCTGGTGATGGATAGGCGGCATTCTCAGTGATGTCACCGCTGATCTCTAGTGATGGATAGGCGGCATTCTCAGTGATGTCACCGCTGATCTCTAGTGATGGATAGGCGGCATTCTCAGTGATGTCACCGCTGATCTCTAGTGATGGATAGGCGGCATTCTCAGTGATGTCACCGCTGATCTCTAGTGGTGGATAGGCGGCATTCTCAGTGATGTCATCGCTGATCTCTAGTGATGGATAGGCGGCATTCTCAGTGATGTCACCGCTGATCTCTGGTGATGGATAGGCGGTATTCTCAGTGATGTCACCGCTTATTTCTGGTGATGGATAGGCGGCATTCTCAGTGATGTCACCGCTGAACTCTAGTGATGGATAGGCGGCATTCTCAGTGATGTCACCGCTGATCTCTAGTGATGGATAGGCGGTATTCTCAGTGATGTCACCGCTGATCTCTAGTGATGGATAGGCGGTATTCTCAGTGATGTCACCGCTGATCTCTGGTGATAGATAGCTGGCATTCTCAGTGATGTCACCGCTGACCTCTAGTGATGGATAGGCGGCATTCTCAGTGATGTCACCGCTGATCTCTAGTGATGGATAGGCGGCATTCTCAGTGATGTCACCGCTGATCTCTGGTGATGGATAGGCGGCATTCTCAGTGATGTCACCGCTGATCTCTAGTGATGGATAGGCGGCATTCTCAGTGATGTCACCGCTGATCTCTAGTGATGGATAGGCGGCATTCTCAGTGATGTCACTGCTGATCTCTAGTGATGGATAGGCGGCATTCTCAGTGATGTTACCGCTGATCTCTAGTGATGGATAGGCGGCATTCTCAGTGATGTCACCGCTGATCTCTGGTGATGGATAGGCGGTATTCTCAGTGATGTCACCGCTGATCTCTGGTGATGGATAGGCGGCATTCTCAGTGATGTCACCGCTGATCTCTAGTGATGGATAGGCGGCATTCTCAGTGATGTCACCGCTGATCTCTAGTGATGGATAGGCGGTATTCTCAGTGATGTCACCGCTGATCTCTAGTGATGGATAGGCGGTATTCTCAGTGATGTCACCGCTGATCTCTGGTGATGGATAGGCGGCATTCTCAGTGATGTCACCGCTGATCTCTAGTGATGGATAGGCGGCATTCTCAGTGATGTCACCGCTGATCTCTAGTGATGGATAGGCGACATTCTCAGTGATGTCACCGCTGATCTCTGGTGATGGATAGGCGGCATTCTCAGTGATGTCACCGCTGATCTCTAGTGATGGATAGGCGGCATTCTCAGTGATGTCACCGCTGATCTCTAGTGATGGATAGGCGGCATTCTCAGTGATGTCACTGCTGATCTCTAGTGATGGATAGGCGGCATTCTCAGTGATGTCACCGCTGATCTCTAGTGATGGATAGGCGGCATTCTCAGTGATGTCACCGCTGATCTCTAGTGATGGATAGGCGGCATTCTCAGTGATGTCACCGCTGATCTCTGGTGATGGATAGGCGGCATTCTCAGTGATGTCACCGCTGATCTCTAGTGATGGATAGGCGGCATTCTCAGTGATGTCACCGCTGATCTCTAGTGATGGATAGGCGGCATTCTCAGTGATGTCACCGCTTATCTCTGGTGATGGATAGGCGGCATTCTCAGTGATGTCACCGCTGATCTCTAGTGATGGATAGGCGGCATTCTCAGTGATGTCACCGCTGATCTCTAGTGATGGATAGCTGGAATTCTCAGTGATGTCACCGCTGATCTCTGGTGATGGATAGGCGGCATTCTCAGTGATGTCACCGCTGATCTCTAGTGATGGATAGGCGGCATTCTCACTGATGTCACCGCTGATCTCTGGTGATGGATAGGTGGCATTCTCAGTGATGTCACCGCTGATCTCTAGTGATGGATAGGCGGCATTCTCAGTGATGTCACCGCTGATCTCTAGTGATGGATAGGCGGCATTCTCAGTGAGGTCACCGCTGATCTCTAGTGATGGATAGGCGACATTCTCAGTGATGTCACCGCTGATCTCTAGTGATGGATAGGCGGCATTCTCAGTGATGTCACCGCTGATCTCTAGTGATGGATAGGCGGCATTCTCAGTGATGTCACTGCTGATCTCTAGTGATGGATAAGCGGCATTCTCAGTGATGTCACCACTGATCTCTGGTGATGGATAGGCGGCATTCTCAGTGATGTCACTGCTGATCTCTAGTGATGGATAAGCAGCATTCTCAGTGATGTCACCGCTGATCTCTGGTGATGGATAGGCGGCATTCTCAGTGATGTCACCGCTGATCTCTAGTGATGGATAGGCGGCATTCTCAGTGATGTCACTGCTGATCTCTGGTGATGGATAGGCGGCATTCTCAGTGATGTCACTGCTGATCTCTGGTGATGGATAGGCGGCATTCTCAGTGATGTCACCGCTGATCTCTAGTGATGGATAGGCGGCATTCTCAGTGATGTCACCACTGATCTCTGGTGATGGATAGGCGGCATTCTCAGTGATGTCACTGCTGATCTCTAGTGATGGATAAGCAGCATTCTCAGTGATGTCACCGCTGATCTCTGGTGATGGATAGGCGGCATTCTCAGTGATGTCACCGCTGATCTCTAGTGATGGATAGGTGGCATTCTCAGTGATGTCACCGCTGATCTCTGGTGATGGATAAGCGGCATTCTCAGTGATGTCACCGCTGATCTCTAGTGATGGATAGGCGGCATTCTCAGTGATGTCACCGCTGATCTCTAGTGATGGATAGGCGGCATTCTCAGTGATGTCACCGCTGACCTCTAGTGATGGATAGGCGGCATTCTCAGTGATGTCACCGCTGACCTCTAGTGATGGATAGGCGGCATTCTCAGTGATGTCACCGCTGATCTCTAGTGATGGATAGGCGGCATTCTCAGTGATGTCACCGCTGATCTCTGTTGATGGATAGGCGGCATTCTCAGTGATGTCACCGCTGATCTCTAGTGATGGATAGGCGGCATTCTCAGTGATGTCACCGCTGATCTCTAGTGACGGATAGGAGGCATTCTCAGTGATGTCACCACTGATCTCTAGTGATGGATAGGCGGCATTCTCAGTGATGTCACCACTGATCTCTAGTGATGGATAGGCGGCATTCTCAGTGATGTCACCGCTGATCTCTAGTGATGGATAGGCGGCATTCTCAGTGATGTCACTGCTGATCTCTGGTGATGGATAGGCGGCATTCTCAGTGATGTCACCACTGATCTCTAGTGATGGATAGGCGGCATTCTCAGTGATGTCACCGCTGATCTCTAGTGACGGATAGGAGGCATTCTCAGTGATGTCACCACTGATCTCTAGTGATGGATAGGCGGCATTCTCAGTGATGTCACCACTGATCTCTAGTGATGGATAGGCGGCATTCTCAGTGATGTCACCGCTGATCTCTAGTGATGGATAGGCGGCATTCTCAGTGATGTCACCGCTGATCTCTAGTGATGGATAGGCGGCATTCTCAGTGATGTCACTGCTGATCTCTAGTGATGGATAGGCGGCATTCTCAGTGATGTCACCACTGATCTCTAGTGATGGATAGGCGGCATTCTCAGTGATGTCACCGCTGATCTCTGGTGATGGATAGGCGGCATTCTCAGTGATGTCACCGCTGATCTCTAGTGATGGATAGGCGGCATTCTCAGTGATGTCACCGCTGATCTCTAGTGATGGATAGGCGGCATTCTCAGTGATGTCACCGCTGATCTCTAGTGATGGATAGGCGGCATTCTCAGTGATGTCACCGCTGATCTCTAGTGATGGATAGGCGGCATTCTCAGTGATGTCACCGCTGATCTCTAGTGATGGATAGGCGGCATTCTCAGTGATGTCACCGCTGACCTCTAGTGATGGATAGGCGGCATTCTCAGTGATGTCACCGCTGACCTCTAGTGATGGATAGGCGGCATTCTCAGTGATGTCACCGCTGATCTCTGGTGATGGATAGGCGGCATTCTCAGTGATGTCACCGCTGATCTCTAGTGATGGATAGGCGACATTCTCAGTGATGTCACTGCTGATCTCTAGTGATGGATAGGCGGCATTCTCAGTGATGTCACTGCTGATCTCTAGTGATGGATAGGCGGCATTCTCAGTGATGTCACCGCTGATCTCTAGTGATGGATAGGTGGCATTCTCAGTGATGTCACCGCTGATCTCTAGTGATGGATAGGCGGCATTCTCAGTGATGTCACTGCTGATCTCTAGTGATGGATAGGCGGCATTCTCAGTGATGTCACCGCTGATCTCTGGTGATGGATAGGCGGCATTCTCAGTGATGTCACCGCTGATCTCTAGTGATGGATAGGCGGCATTCTCAGTGATGTCACCGCTGATCTCTAGTGATGGATAGGCGGCATTCTCAGTGATGTCACCGCTGACCTCTAGTGATGGATAGGCGGCATTCTCAGTGATGTCACCGCTGATCTCTAGTGATGGATAGGCGGTATTCTCAGTGATGTCACCGCTGATCTCTAGTGATGGATAGGCGGTATTCTCAGTGATGTCACCGCTGATCTCTAGTGATGGATAGGCGGCATTCTCAGTGATGTCACCGCTGATCTCTAGTGATGGATAGGCGGCATTCTCAGTGATGTCACCGCTGATCTCTAGTGATGGATAGGCGGCATTCTCAGTGATGTCACCGCTGATCTCTAGTGATGGATAGCTGGAATTCTCAGTGATGTCACCGCTGATCTCTGGTGATGGATAGGCGGCATTCTCAGTGATGTCACCGCTGATCTCTAGTGATGGATAGGCGGCATTCTCACTGATGTCACCGCTGATCTCTGGTGATGGATAGGTGGCATTCTCAGTGATGTCACCGCTGATCTCTAGTGATGGATAGGCGGCATTCTCAGTGATGTCACCGCTGATCTCTAGTGATGGATAGGCGGCATTCTCAGTGATGTCACCGCTGATCTCTAGTGATGGATAGGCGACATTCTCAGTGATGTCACCGCTGATCTCTAGTGATGGATAGGCGGCATTCTCAGTGATGTCACTGCTGATCTCTAGTGATGGATAAGCGGCATTCTCAGTGATGTCACCACTGATCTCTGGTGATGGATAGGCGGCATTCTCAGTGATGTCACTGCTGATCTCTAGTGATGGATAAGCAGCATTCTCAGTGATGTCACCGCTGATCTCTGGTGATGGATAGGCGGCATTCTCAGTGATGTCACCGCTGATCTCTGGTGATGGATAGGCGGCGTTCTCAGTGATGTCACCGCTGATCTCTAGTGATGGATAGGCGGCATTCTCAGTGATGTCACCGCTGATCTCTAGTGATGGATAAGCAGCATTCTCAGTGATGTCACCGCTGATCTCTGGTGATGGATAGGCGGCGTTCTCAGTGATGTCACCGCTGATCTCTAGTGATGGATAGGCGGCATTCTCAGTGATGTCACCGCTGATCTCTAGTGATGGATAGGCGGCATTCTCAGTGATGTCACCGCTGATCTCTGGTGATGGATAAGCGGCATTCTCAGTGATGTCACCGCTGATCTCTAGTGATGGATAGGCGGCATTCTCAGTGATGTCACCGCTGATCTCTAGTGATGGATAGGCGGCATTCTCAGTGATGTCACCGCTGACCTCTAGTGATGGATAGGCGGCATTCTCAGTGATGTCACCGCTGACCTCTAGTGATGGATAGGCGGCATTCTCAGTGATGTCACCGCTGATCTCTAGTGATGGATATGCGGCATTCTCAGTGATGTCACCGCTGATCTCTGTTGATGGATAGGCGGCATTCTCAGTGATGTCACCGCTGATCTCTAGTGACGGATAGGCGGCATTCTCAGTGATGTCACCACTGATCTCTAGTGATGGATAGGCGGCATTCTCAGTGATGTCACCACTGATCTCTAGTGATGGATAGGCGGCATTCTCAGTGATGTCACCACTGATCTCTAGTGATGGATAGGCGGCATTCTCAGTGATGTCACCGCTGATCTCTGGTGATGGATAGGCGGCATTCTCAGTGATGTCACCGCTGATCTCTAGTGATGGATAGGCGGCATTCTCAGTGATGTCACCGCTGATCTCTAGTGATGGATAGGCGGCATTCTCAGTGATGTCACCGCTGATCTCTAGTGATGGATAGGCGGCATTCTCAGTGATGTCACCGCTGATCTCTAGTGATGGATAGGCGGCATTCTCAGTGATGTCACCGCTGATCTCTAGTGATGGATAGGCGGCATTCTCAGTGATGTCACCGCTGACCTCTAGTGATGGATAGGCGGCATTCTCAGTGATGTCACCGCTGACCTCTAGTGATGGATAGGCGGCATTCTCAGTGATGTCACCGCTGATCTCTGGTGATGGATAGGCGGCATTCTCAGTGATGTCACCGCTGATCTCTAGTGATGGATAGGCGACATTCTGAGTGATGTCACTGCTGATCTCTAGTGATGGATAGGCGGCATTCTCAGTGATGTCACCGCTGATCTCTAGTGATGGATAGGCGGCATTCTCAGTGATGTCACTGCTGATCTCTAGTGATGGATAGGCGGCATTCTCAGTGATGTCACCGCTGATCTCTAGTGATGGATAGGTGGCATTCTCAGTGATGTCACCGCTGATCTCTAGTGATGGATAGGCGGCATTCTCAGTGATGTCACTGCTGATCTCTAGTGATGGATAGGCGGCATTCTCAGTGATGTCACCGCTGATCTCTAGTGATGGATAGGCGGTATTCTCAGTGATGTCACCGCTGATCTCTGGTGATGGATAGGCGGCATTCTCAGTGATGTCACCGCTGATCTCTAGTGATTGATAGGCGGCATTCTCAGTGATGTCACCGCTGATCTCTAGTGATGGATAGGCGGCATTCTCAGTGATGTCACCGCTGACCTCTAGTGATGGATAGGCGGCATTCTCAGTGATGTCACCGCTGATCTCTAGTGATGGATAGGCGGTATTCTCAGTGATGTCACCGCTGATCTCTAGTGATGGATAGGCGGTATTCTCAGTGATGTCACCGCTGATCTCTGGTGATGGATAGGCGGCATTCTCAGTGATGTCACCCCTGATCTCTAGTAATGGATAGGCGGCATTCTCAGTGATGTCACCGCTGATCTCTAGTGATGGATAGGCGGCATTCTCAGTGATGTCACCGCTGATCTCTAGTGATGGATAGGCGGCATTCTCAGTGATGTCACCGCTGATCTCTAGTGATGGATAGGCGGCATTCTCAGTGATGTCACCGCTGATCTCTAGTGATGGATAGGCGGCATTCTCAGTGATGTCACCGCTGATCTCTAGTGATGGATAGGTGGCATTCTCAGTGATGTCACCGCTGATCTCTAGTGATGGATAGGCGGCATTCTCAGTGATGTCACCGCTGATCTCTAGTGATGGATAGGTGGCATTCTCAGTGAGGTCACTGCTGATCTCTGGTGATGGATAGGCGGCATTCGCAGTGATGTCACCGCTGATCTCTAGTGATGGATAGGCGGCATTCTCAGTGATGTCACCGCTGATCTCTAGTGATGGATAGGCGGCATTCTCAGTGATGTCACCGCTGATCTCTAGTGATGGATAGGTGGCATTCTCAGTGATGTCACCGCTGATCTCTAGTGATGGATAGGCGGTATTCTCAGTGATGTCACCGCTGATCTCTAGTGATGGATAGGCGGCATTCTCAGTGATGTCACCGCTGACCTCTAGTGATGGATAGGCGGCATTCTCAGTGATGTCACCGCTGATCTCTGGTGATGGATAGGCGGCATTCTCAGTGATGTCACCGCTGATCTCCAGTGATGGATAGGCGGCATTCTCAGTGATGTCACCGCTGATCTCTAGTGATGGATAGGCGGCATTCTCAGTGATGTCACTGCTGATCTCTAGTGATGGATAGGCGGCATTCTCAGTGATGTCACCGCTGATCTCTAGTGATGGATAGGCGGCATTCTCAGTGATGTCACCACTGATCTCTAGTGATGGATAGGCGGCATTCTCAGTGATGTCACCGCTGATCTCTAGTGATGGATAGGCGGCATTCTCAGTGATGTCACCGCTGATCTCTAGTGATGGATAGGAGGCATTCTCAGTGATGTCACCACTGATCTCTAGTGATGGATAGGCGGCATTCTCAGTGATGTCACCGCTGATCTCTAGTGATGGATAGGTGGCATTCTCAGTGATGTCACCGCTGATCTCTAGTGATGGATAGGCGGCATTCTCAGTGATGTCACCGCTGATCTCTAGTGATGGATAGGCGGCATTCTCAGTGATGTCACCGCTGATCTCTAGTGATGTATAGGCGCCATTCTCAGTGATGTCACCGCTGATCTCTAGTGATGGATAGGCGGCATTCTCAGTGATGTCACCGCTGATCTCTGGTGATGGATAGGCGGCATTCTCAGTGATGTCACTGCTGATCTCTAGTGATGGATAGACGGCATTCTCAGTGATGTCACCGCTGATCTCTGGTGATGGATAGGCGGCATTCTCAGTGATGTCACCGCTGATCTCTAGTGATGGATAGGCGGCATTCTCAGTGATGTCACTGCTGATCTCTAGTGATGGATACGTGGCATTCTCAGTGATGTCACCGCTGATCTCTAGTGATGGATAGGCGGCATTCTCAGTGATGTCACCGCTGATCTCTGGTGATGGATAGGCGGCATTCTCAGTGATGTCACCACTGATCTCTAGTGATGGATAGGCGGCATTCTCAGTGATGTCACTGCTGATCTCTGGTGATGGATAGGCGGCATTCTCAGTGATGTCACCGCTGACCTCTAGTGATGGATAGGCGGCATTCTCAGTGATGTCACCGCTGATCTCTAGTGATGGATAGGCGGCATTCTCAGTGATGTCACTGCTGATCTCTAGTGATGGATAGGCGGCATTCTCAGTGATGTCACCGCTGATCTCTGTTGATGGATAGGCGGCATTCTCAGTGATGTCACCGCTGATCTCTAGTGACGGATAGGCGGTATTCTCAGTGATGTCACCGCTGATCTCTGGTGATGGATAGGTGGCATTCTCAGTAATGTCACCACTGATCTCTAGTGATGGATAAGCGGCATTCTCAGTGATGTCACCACTGATCTCTAGTGATGGATAGGCGGCATTCTCAGTGATGTCACCACTGATCTCTAGTGATGGATAGGCGGCATTCTCAGTGATGTCACCGCTGATCTCTGGTGATGGATAGGCGGCATTCTCAGTGATGTCACCGCTGATCTCTAGTGATGGATAGGTGGCATTCTCAGTGATGTCACCGCTGATCTCTAGTGATGGATAGGCGGCATTCTCAGTGATGTCACCGCTGATCTCTAGTGATGGATAGGCGGCATTCTCAGTGATGTCACCGCTGATCTCTAGTGATGTATAGGCGCCATTCTCAGTGATGTCACCACTGATCTCTAGTGATGGATAGACGGCATTCTCAGTGATGTCACCGCTGATCTCTGGTGATGGATAGGCGGCATTCTCAGTGATGTCACCGCTGATCTCTAGTGATGGATAGGCGGCATTCTCAGTGATGTCACTGCTGATCTCTAGTGATGGATACGTGGCATTCTCAGTGATGTCACCGCTGATCTCTAGTGATGGATAGGCGGCATTCTCAGTGATGTCACCGCTGATCTCTGGTGATGGATAGGCGGCATTCTCAGTGATGTCACCACTGATCTCTAGTGATGGATAGGCGGCATTCTCAGTGATGTCACTGCTGATCTCTGGTGATGGATAGGCGGCATTCTCAGTGATGTCACCGCTGACCTCTAGTGATGGATAGGCGGCATTCTCAGTGATGTCACCGCTGATCTCTAGTGATGGATAGGCGGCATTCTCAGTGATGTCACCGCTGATCTCTGTTGATGGATAGGCGGCATTCTCAGTGATGTCACCGCTGATCTCTAGTGACGGATAGGCGGTATTCTCAGTGATGTCACCGCTGATCTCTGGTGATGGATAGGTGGCATTCTCAGTAATGTCACCACTGATCTCTAGTGATGGATAGGCGGCATTCTCAGTGATGTCACCACTGATCTCTAGTGATGGATAGGCGGCATTCTCAGTGATGTCACCGCTGATCTCTGGTGATGGATAGGCGGCATTCTCAGTGATGTCACCGCTGATCTCTAGTGATGGATAGGCGGCATTCTCAGTGATGTCACCACTGATCTCTAGTGATGGATAGGCGGCATTCTCAGTGATGTCACCGCTGACCTCTAGTGATGGATAGGCGGCATTCTCAGTGATGTCACCGCTGATCTCTGGTGATGGATAGGCGGCATTCTCAGTGATGTCACCGCTGATCTCTAGTGATGGATAGGCGGCATTCTCAGTGATGTCACCGCTGATCTCTGGTGATGGATAGGCGGCATTCTCAGTGATGTCACTACTGATCTCTAGTGATGGATAGGCGGCATTCTCAGTGATGTCACCGCTGATCTCTGGTGATGGATAGGCGGCATTCTCAGTGATGTCACCGCTGATCTCTAGTGATGGATAGGCGGCATTCTCAGTGATGTCACCGCTGATCTCTAGTGATGGATAGGCGGCATTCTCAGTGATGTCACCCCTGATCTCTAGTGATGGATAGGCGGCATTCTCAGTGATGTCACCGCTGATCTCTAGTGATGGATAGGTGGCATTCTCAGTGATGTCACCGCTGATCTCTAGTGATGGATAGGCGGCATTCTCAGTGATGTCACCGCTGATCTCTAGGGATGGATAGGCGGCATTCTCAGTGATGTCACCGCTGATCTCTGGTGATGGATAGGCGGCATTCTCAGTGATGTCACCGCTGATCTCTAGTGATGGATAGGCGGCATTCTCAGTGATGTCACCGCTGATCTCTAGTGATGGATAGGCGGCATTCTCAGTGATGTCACTGCTGACCTCTAGTGATGGATAGGCGGCATTCTCAGTGATGTCACCGCTGATCTCTAGTGATGGATAGGCGGTATTCTCAGTGATGTCACCGCTGATCTCTAGTGATGGATAGGCGGTATTCTCAGTGATGTCACCGCTGATCTCTGGTGATGGATAGGCGGCATTCTCAGTGATGTCACTGCTGATCTCTGGTGATGGATAGGCGGCATTCTCAGTGATATCACCGCTGATCACTGGTGATGGATAGGCGGCATTCTCAGTGATGTCACCGCTGATCTCTAGTGATGGATAGGCGGCATTCTCAGTGATGTCACCGCTGATCTCTGGTGATGGATAGGCGGCACTCTCAGTGATGTCACCGCTGATCTCTAGTGATGGATAGGCGGCATTCTCAGTGATGTCACCGCTGATCTCTAGTGATGGATAGGTGGCATTCTCAGTGATGTCACCGCTGATCTCTAGTGATGGATAGGCGGTATTCTCAGTGATGTCACCGCTGATCTCTAGTGATGGATAGGCGGCATTCTCAGTGATGTCACCGCTGATCTCTAGTGATGGATAGGCGGCATTCTCAGTGATGTCACCGCTGATCTCTAGTGATGGATAGGCGGCATTCTCAGTGATGTCACCGCTGATCTCTAGTGATGGATAGGCGGCATTCTCAGTGATGTCACCGCTGATCTCTAGTGATGGATAGGCGGCATTCTCAGTGATGTCACCGCTGATCTCTAGTAATGGATAGGCGGCATTCTCAGTGATGTCACCGCTGATCTCTAGTGATGGATAGGCGGTATTCTCAGTGATGTCACCGCTGATCTCTAGTGATGGATAGGCGGTATTCTCAGTGATGTCACCGCTGATCTCTAGTGATGGATAGGCGGCATTCTCAGTGATGTCACCGCTGATCTCTAGTGATGGATAGGCGACATTCTCAGTGATGTCACCGCTGATCTCTAGTGATGGATAGGCAGCATTCTCAGTGATGTCACCGCTGATCTCTAGTGATGGATAGGAGGCATTCTCAGTGATGTCACCACTGATCTCTAGTGATGGATAGGCGGCATTCTCAGTGATGTCACCGCTGATCTCTAGTGATGGATAGGCGACATTCTCAGTGATGTCACCGCTGATCTCTAGTGATGGATAGGCGACATTCTCAGTGATGTCATCGCTGATCTCTGGTGATGGATAGGCGGCATTCTCAGTGATGTCACCGCTGATCTCTAGTGATGGATAGGCGGCATTCTCAGTGATGTCACCGCTGATCTCTAGTGATGGATAGGCAGCATTCTCAGTGATGTCACCGCTGATCTCTAGTGATGGATAGGCGACATTCTCAGTGATGTCACCGCTGATCTCTAGTGATGGATAGGCAGCATTCTCAGTGATGTCACCGCTGATCTCTAGTGATGGATAGGCGGCATTCTCAGTGATGTCACCGCTGATCTCTGGTGATGGATAGGCGACATTCTCAGTGATGTCACCGCTGATCTCTAGTGATGGATAGGCGACATTCTCAGTGATGTCACCGCTGATCTCTAGTGATGGATAGGCAGCATTCTCAGTGATGTCACCGCTGATCTCTAGTGATGGATAGGTGGCATTCTCAGTGATGTCACCGCTGATCTCTAGTGATGGATAGGCGACATTCTCAGTGATGTCACCGCTGACCTCTAGTGATGGATAGGCGGCATTCTCAGTGATGTCACCGCTGATCTCTAGTGATGGATAGGCGGCATTCTCAGTGATGTCACCGCTGATCTCTAGTGATGGATAGGCGGCATTCTCAGTGATGTCACCGCTGATCTCTAGTGATGGATAGGCGGCATTCTCAGTGATGTCACCGCTGACCTCTAGTGATGGATAGGTGGCATTCTCAGTGATGTCACCGCTGATCTCCAGTGATGGATAGGCGGCATTCTCAGTGATGTCACCGCTGATCTCTAGTGATGGATAGGCGGCATTCTCAGTGATGTCACTGCTGATCTCTAGTGATGGATAGGCGGCATTCTCAGTGATGTCACCGCTGATCTCTAGTGATGGATAGGCGGCATTCTCAGTGATGTCACCACTGATCTCTAGTGATGGATAGGCGGCATTCTCAGTGATGTCACCGCTGATCTCTAGTGATGGATAGGCGGCATTCTCAGTGATGTCACCGCTGATCTCTAGTGATGGATAGGAGGCATTCTCAGTGATGTCACCACTGATCTCTAGTGATGGATAGGCGGCATTCTCAGTGATGTCACCGCTGATCTCTAGTGATGTATAGGCGCCATTCTCAGTGATGTCACCACTGATCTCTAGTGATGGATAGGCGGTATTCTCAGTGATGTCACCGCTGATCTCTGGTGATGGATAGGCGGCATTCTCAGTGATGTCACCGCTGATCTCTAGTGATGGATAGGCGGCATTCTCAGTGCTGTCACTGCTGATCTCTAGTGATGGATACGTGGCATTCTCAGTGATGTCACCGCTGATCTCTAGTGATGGATAGGCGGCATTCTCAGTGATGTCACCGCTGATCTCTGGTGATGGATAGGCGGCATTCTCAGTGATGTCACTACTGATCTCTAGTGATGGATAGGCGGCATTCTCAGTGATGTCACCGCTGATCTCTGGTGATGGATAGGCGGCATTCTCAGTGATGTCACCGCTGATCTCTGGTGATGGATAGGCGGCATTCTCAGTGATGTCACCACTGATCTCTAGTGATGGATAGGCGGCATTCTCAGTGATGTCACCGCTGACCTCTAGTGATGGATAGGCGGCATTCTCAGTGATGTCACCGCTGATCTCTGGTGATGGATAGGCGGCATTCTCAGTGATGTCACTACTGATCTCTAGTGATGGATAGGCGGCATTCTCAGTGATGTCACCGCTGATCTCTGGTGATGGATAGGCGGCATTCTCAGTGATGTCACCGCTGATCTCTGGTGATGGATAGGCGGCATTCTCAGTGATGTCACTACTGATCTCTAGTGATGGATAGGCGGCATTCTCAGTGATGTCACCGCTGATCTCTAGTGATGGATAGGCGGCATTCTCAGTGATGTCACCGCTAATCTCTAGTGATGGATAGGCAGCATTCTCAGTGATGTCACCGCTGACCTCTAGTGATGGATAGGCGGCATTCTCAGTGATGTCACCGCTGATCTCTAGTGATGGATAGGCGGCATTCTCAGTGATGTCACCGCTGATCTCTAGTGATGGATAGGCGGCATTCTCAGTGATGTCACTACTGATCTCTAGTGATGGATAGGCGGCATTCTCAGTGATGTCACCGCTGATCTCTGGTGATGGATAGGCGGCATTCCCACTGATCTCTAGTGATGGATAGGCGGCATTCTCAGTGATGTCACCGCTGATCTCTAGTGATGGATAGGCGGCATTCTCAGTGATGTCACCGCTGATCTCTAGTGATGGATAGGCGGCATTCTCAGTGATGTCACCGCTGATCTCTGGTGATGGATAGGCGGCATTCTCAGTGATGTCACTACTGATCTCTAGTGATGGATAGGCGGCATTCTCAGTGATGTCACCGCTGATCTCTGGTGATGGATAGGCGGCATTCTCAGTGATGTCACCGCTGATCTCTAGTGATGGATAGGCGGCATTCTCAGTGATGTCACCGCTGATCTCTAGTGATGGATAGGCGGCATTCTCAGTGATGTCACTGCTGATCTCTAGTGATGGATACGTGGCATTCTCAGTGATGTCACCGCTGATCTCTAGTGATGGATAGGCGGCATTCTCAGTGATGTCACCGCTGATCTCTGGTGATGGATAGGCGGCATTCTCAGTGATGTCACCGCTGATCTCTAGTGATGGATAGGCGGCATTCTCAGTGATGTCACCGCTGATCTCTAGTGATGGATAGGCGGCATTCTCAGTGATGTCACCGCTGACCTCTAGTGATGGATAGGCGGCATTCTCAGTGATGTCACCGCTGATCTCTAGTGATGGATAGGCGGTATTCTCAGTGATGTCACCGCTGATCTCTAGTGATGGATAGGCGGTATTCTCAGTGATGTCACCGCTGATCTCTGGTGATGGATAGGCGGCATTCTCAGTGATGTCACCGCTGATCTCTGTTGATGGATAGGCGGCATTCTCAGTGATGTCACCGCTGACCTCTAGTGATGGATAGGTGGCATTCTCAGTGATGTCACCGCTGATCTCCAGTGATGGATAGGCGGCATTCTCAGTGATGTCACCGCTGATCTCTAGTGATGGATAGGCGGCATTCTCAGTGATGTCACTGCTGATCTCTAGTGATGGATAGGCGGCATTCTCAGTGATGTCACCGCTGATCTCTAGTGATGGATAGGAGGCATTCTCACTGATGTCACCGCTGATCTCTAGTGATGGATAGGTGGCATTCTCAGTGATGTCACCGCTGATCTCTAGTGATGGATAGGCGGCATTCTCAGTGATGTCACCACTGATCTCTGGTGATGGATAGGCGGCATTCTCAGTGATGTCACCGCTGATCTCTAGTGATGGATAGGCGGCATTCTCAGTGATGTCACCGCTGATCTCTAGTGATGGATAGGCGGCATTCTCAGTGATGTCACTGCTGATCTCTAGTGATGGATAGGCGGCATTCTCAGTGATGTCACTGCTGATCTCTAGTGATGGATAGGCGGCATTCTCAGTGATGTCACCGCTGATCTCTGGTGATGGATAGGCGGCATTCTCAGTGATGTCACCGCTGATCTCTAGTGATGGATAGGCGGCATTCTCCGTGATGTCACCGCTGATCTCTGGTGATGGATAGGCAGCATTCTCAGTGATGTCACCGCTGATCTCTAGTGATGGATAGGCGGCATTCTCAGTGATGTCACCGCTGATCTCTAGTGATGTATAGGCGCCATTCTCAGTGATGTCACCACTGATCTCTAGTGATGGATAGGCGGTATTCTCAGTGATGTCACCGCTGATCTCTGGTGATGGATAGGCGGCATTCTCAGTGATGTCACCGCTGATCTCTAGTGATGGATAGGCGGCATTCTCAGTGATGTCACTGCTGATCTCTAGTGATGGATACGTGGCATTCTCAGTGATGTCACCGCTGATCTCTAGTGATGGATAGGCGGCATTCTCAGTGATGTCACCGCTGATCTCTGGTGATGGATAGGCGGCATTCTCAGTGATGTCACCACTGATCTCTAGTGATGGATAGGCGGCATTCTCAGTGATGTCACTGCTGATCTCTGGTGATGGATAGGCGGCATTCTCAGTGATGTCACCGCTGATCTCTAGTGATGGATAGGCGGCATTCTCAGTGATGTCACCGCTGATCTCTAGTGATGGATAGGCGGCATTCTCAGTGATGTCACCGCTGATCTCTAGTGATGGATAGGCGGCATTCTCAGTGATGTCACCGCTGATCTCTAGTGATGGATAGGCGGCATTCTCAGTGATGTCACCGCTGATCTCTGGTGATGGATAGGCGGCATTCTCAGTGACGTCACCGCTGATCTCTGGTGATGGATAGGCGGCATTCTCAGTGATGTCACCGCTGATCTCTAGTGATGGATAGGCGGCATTCTCAGTGATGTCACCGCTGACCTCTAGTGATGGATAGGCGGCATTCTCAGTGATGTCACCGCTGATCTCTAGTGATGGATAGGCGGCATTCTCAGTGATGTCACCGCTGATCTCTAGTGATGGATAGGCAGCATTCTCAGTGATGTCACCGCTGATCTCTGGTGATGGATAGGCGGCATTCTCAGTGATGTCACCGCTGACCTCTAGTGATGGATAGGCGGCATTCTCAGTGATGTCACCGTTGATCTCTAGTGATGGATAGGCGGCATTCTCAGTGATGTCACCACTGATCTCTGGTGATGGATAGGCGGCGTTCTCAGTGATGTCACTGCTGATCTCTAGTGATGGATAGGCGGCATTCTCAGTGATGTCACCGCTGATCTCTAGTGGTGGATAGGCGGCATTCTCAGTGATGTCACCGCTGATCTCTGGTGATGGATAGGCGGCATTC
Organism: Anomaloglossus baeobatrachus; assembly: GCF_048569485.1. Classification (NCBI taxonomy): domain Eukaryota; kingdom Metazoa; phylum Chordata; class Amphibia; order Anura; family Aromobatidae; genus Anomaloglossus; species Anomaloglossus baeobatrachus. Next base: position 52,708,230 of record NC_134360.1, on the reverse strand, counting down.
TCAGTGATGTCACCGCTGATCTCTAGTGATGGATAAGCGGCATTCTCAGTGATGTCACCGCTGATCTCTAGTGATGGATAGGCGGCATTCTCAGTGATGTCACCGCTGATCTCTAGTGATGGATAGGCGGTATTCTCAGTGATGTCACCGCTGATCTCTGGTGATGGATAGGCGGCATTCTCCGTGATGTCACCGCTGATCTCTAGTGATGGATAGGCGGCATTCTCAGTGATGTCACCGCTGATCTCTAGTGATGGATAGGCGGCATTCTCAGTGATGTCACCGCTGATCTCTAGTGATGGATAAGCGGCATTCTCAGTGATGTCACTGCTGATCTCTAGTGATGGATAGGCGGCATTCTCAGTGATGTCACTGCTGATCTCTAGTGATGGATAGGCGGCATTGTCAGTGATGTCACCGCTGATCTCTAGTGATGGATAGGCGGCATTCTCAGTGATGTCACCGCTGATCTCTAGTGATGGATAAGCGGCATTCTCAGTGATGTCACTGCTGATCTCTAGTGATGGATAGGCGGCATTCTCAGTGATGTCACCGCTGATCTCTAGTGATGGATAGGCGGCATTCTCAGTGATGTCACCGCTGATCTCTAGTGATGGATAGGCGGCATTCTCAGTGATGTCACCGCTGATCTCTAGTGATGGATAGGCGGCATTCTCAGTGATGTCACCGCTGATCTCTAGTGATGGATAGGCGGCATTCTCAGTGATGTCACCGCTGATCTCTGGTGATGGATAGGCGGCATTCTCAGTGACGTCACCGCTGATCTCTGGTGATGGATAGGCGGCATTCTCAGTGATGTCACCGCTGATCTCTAGTGATGGATAGGCGGCATTCTCAGTGATGTCACCGCTGACCTCTAGTGATGGATAGGCGGCATTCTCAGTGATGTCACCGCTGATCTCTAGTGATGGATAGGCGGCATTCTCAGTGATGTCACCGCTGATCTCTAGTGATGGATAGGCGGTATTCTCAGTGATGTCACTGCTGATCTCTGGTGATGGATAGGCGGCATTCTCAGTGATGTCACCGCTGATCTCTAGTGATGGATAGGCGGCATTCTCAGTGATGTCACCGCTGATCTCTAGTGATGGATAGGCGGCATTCTCAGTGATGTCACTGCTGATCTCTAGTGATGGATAAGCGGCATTCTCAGTGATGTCACTGCTGATCTCTAGTGATGGATAGGCGGCATTCTCAGTGATGTCACCGCTGATCTCTGGTGATGGATAGGCGGCATTCTCAGTGATGTCACCGCTGATCTCTAGTGATGGATAGGCGGCATTCTCAGTGATGTCACTGCTGATCTCTAGTGATGGATAGGCGGCATTCTCAGTGATGTCACCGCTGATCTCTAGTGATGGATAGGCGGCATTCTCAGTGATGTCACTGCTGATCTCTAGTGATGGATAAGCGGCATTCTCAGTGATGTCACCGCTGATCTCTAGTGATGGATAAGCGGCATTCTCAGTGATGTCACTGCTGATCTCTAGTGATGGATAGGCGGCATTCTCAGTGATGTCACCGCTGATCTCTAGTGATGGATAGGCGGCATTCTCAGTGATGTCACCGCTGATCTCTAGTGATGGATAGGCGGCATTCTCAGTGATGTCATCGCTGATCTCTAGTGATGGATAGGCGTCATTCTCAGTGATGTCACTGCTGATCTCTAGTGATGGATAGGCGGTATTCTCAGTGATGTCACCGCTGATCTCTAGTGATGGATAGGCGGCATTCTCAGTGATGTCACTGCTGATCTCTAGTGATGGATAGGCGGCATTCTCAGTGATGTCACTGCTGATCTCTAGTGATGGATAGGCGGTATTCTCAGTGATGTCACCGCTGATCTCTAGTGATGGATAGGCGGTATTCTCAGTGATGTCACCGCTGATCTCTAGTGATGGATAGGCGGCATTCTCAGTGATGTCACCGCTGATCTCTAGTGATGGATAGGCGGCATTCTCAGTGATGTCACTGCTGATCTCTGGTGATGGATAAGCGGCATTCTCAGTGATGTCACCGCTGATCTCTAGTGATGGATAGGCGGCATTCTCAGTGATGTCACCGCTGATCTCTGGTGATGGATAGGCGGCATTCTCAGTGATGTCACCGCTGATCTCTGGTGATGGATAGGCGGCATTCTCAGTGATGTCACCGCTGATCTCTAGTGATGGATAGGCGGCATTCTCAGTGATGTCACCGCTGAACTCTAGTGATGGATAGGCGGCATTCTCAGTGATGTCACCGCTGATCTCTAGTGATGGATAGGCGGTATTCTCAGTGATGTCACCGCTGATCTCTAGTGATGGATAGGCGGTATTCTCAGTGATGTCACCGCTGATCTCTAGTGATGGATAGGCGGCATTCTCAGTGATGTCACCGCTGAACTCTAGTGATGGATAGGCGGCATTCTCAGTGATGTCACCGCTGATCTCTAGTGATGGATAGGCGGTATTCTCAGTGATGTCACCGCTGATCTCTAGTGATGGATAGGTGGCATTCTCAGTGATGTCACCGCTGACCTCTAGTGATGGATAGGCGGCATTCTCAGTGATGTCACCGCTGATCTCTAGTAATGGATAGGCGGCATTCTCAGTGATGTCACCGCTGATCTCTAGTGATGGATAGGTGGCATTCTCAGTGATGTCACCGCTGATCTCTGGTGATGGATAGGCGGCATTCTCAGTGATGTCACCGCTGATCTCTAGTGATGAATAGGCGGCATTCTCAGTGATGTCACCGCTGACCTCTAGTGATGGATAGGCGGCATTCTCAGTGATGTCACCGCTGATCTCTAGTGATGGATAGGTGGCATTCTCAGTGATGTCACCGCTGACCTCTAGTGATGGATAGGCGGTATTCTCAGTGATGTCACCGCTGATCTCTAGTGATGGATAGGTGGCATTCTCAGTGATGTCACCGCTGACCTCTAGTGATGGATAGGCGGCATTCTCAGTGATGTCACCGCTGATCTCTAGTAATGGATAGGCGGCATTCTCAGTGATGTCACCGCTGATCTCTAGTGATGGATAGGTGGCATTCTCAGTGATGTCACCGCTGATCTCTGGTGATGGATAGGCGGCATTCTCAGTGATGTCACCGCTGATCTCTAGTGATGAATAGGCGGCATTCTCAGTGATGTCACCGCTGATCTCTAGTAATGGATAGGCGGCATTCTCAGTGATGTCACCGCTGATCTCTAGTGATGGATAGGTGGCATTCTCAGTGATGTCACCGCTGATCTCTGGTGATGGATAGGCGGCATTCTCAGTGATGTCACCGCTGATCTCTAGTGATGAATAGGCGGCATTCTCAGTGATGTCACCGCTGATCTCTAGTGATGGATAGGTGGCATTCTCAGTGATGTCACCGCTGATCTCTGGTGATGGATAGGCGGCATTCTCAGTGATGTCACCGCTGATCTCTAGTGATGAATAGGCGGCATTCTCAGTGATGTCACCGCTGATCTCTAGTGATGGATAGGCGGCATTCTCAGTGATGGCACCGCTGATCTCTGGTGATGGATAGGCGGCATTCTCAGTGATGTCACCGCTGATCTCTAGTGATGAATAGGCGGCATTCTCAGTGATGTCACCGCTGATCTCTAGTGATGGATAGGCGGCATTCTCAGTGATGTCACCGCTGATCTCTAGTGATGGATAGGCGGCATTCTCTGTGATGTCACCGCTGATCTCTGGTGATGGATAGGCGGCATTCTCAGTGATGTCACCGCTGATCTCTAGTGATGGATAGGCGGCATTCTCAGTGATGTCACCGCTGATCTCTAGTGATGGATAGGCGGCATTCTCAGTGATGTCACCGCTGATCTCTAGTGATGGATAGGCGGCATTCTCAGTGATGTCACCGCTGATCTCTAGTGATGGATAGGCGGCATTCTCAGTGATGTCACCGCTGATCTCTAGTGATGGATAGGCGGCATTCTCAGTGATGTCACCGCTGATCTCTGGTGATGGATAGGCGGCATTCTCAGTGATGTCACCACTGATCTCTGGTGATGGATAAGCGGCATTCTCAGTGATGTCACCGCTGATCTCTAGTGATGGATAGGCGGCATTCTCAGTGATGTCACCGCTGATCTCTGGTGATGGATAAGCGGCATTCTCAGTGATGTCACCGCTGATCTCTAGTGATGGATAGGTGGCATTCTCAGTGATGTCACCGCTGATCTCTAGTGATGGATAGGCGGCATTCTCAGTGATGTCACCGCTGATCTCTAGTGATGGATAGGCGGCATTCTCAGTGATGTCACCGCTGAACTCTAGTGATGGATAGGCGGCATTCTCAGTGATGTCACCGCTGATCTCTAGTGATGGATAGGCGGTATTCTCAGTGATGTCACCGCTGATCTCTAGTGATGGATAGGCGGCATTCTCAGTGATGTCACCGCTGAACTCTAGTGATGGATAGGCGGCATTCTCAGTGATGTCACCGCTGAACTCTAGTGATGGATAGGCGGCATTCTCAGTGATGTCACCGCTGATCTGTAGTGATGGATAGGCGGCATTCTCAGTGATGTCACCGCTGATATCTAGTGATGGATAGGCGGCATTCTCAGTGATGTCACCGCTGATCTCTAGTGATGGATAGGCGGCATTCTCAGTGATGTCACCGCTGATCTCTAGTGATGGATAGGCGGCATTCTCAGTGATGTCACCGCTGATCTCTAGTGATGGATAGGCGGCGTTCTCAGTGATGTCACCGCTGATCTCTAGTGATGGATAGGCGGCATTCTCAGTAATGTCACCGCTGATCTCTGGTGATGGATAGGCGGCATTCTCAGTGATGTCACCGCTGATCTCTGGTGATGGATAGGCGGCGTTCTCAGTGATGTCACCGCTGATCTCTGGTGATGGATAGGAGGCATTCTCAGTGATGTCACCGCTGATCTCTAGTGATGGATAGGCGGCATTCTCAGTGATGTCACCGCTGATCTCTGGTGATGGATAGGCGGCATTCTCAGTGATGTCACCGCTGATCTCTAGTGATGGATAGGCGGCATTCTCAGTGATGTCACCGCTGATCTCTGGTGATGGATAGGCGTCATTCTCAGTGATGTCACTGCTGATCTCTGGTGATGGATAGGCGGCATTCTCAGTGATGTCACTGCTGATCTCTAGTGATGGATAGGCGGCATTCTCAGTGATGTCACCGCTGATCTCTAGTGATGGATAGGCGGCATTCTCAGTGATGTCACCGCTGATCTCTGGTGATGGATAGGCGGCATTCTCAGTGATGTCACCGCTGATCTCTGGTGATGGATAGGAGGCATTCTCAGTGATGTCACCGCTGATCTCTAGTGATGGATAGGCGGCATTCTCAGTGATGTCACCGCTGATCTCTGGTGATGGATAGGCGGCATTCTCAGTGATGTCACCGCTGATCTCTAGTGATGGATAGGCGGCATTCTCAGTGATGTCACCGCTGATCTCTGGTGATGGATAGGCGTCATTCTCAGTGATGTCACTGCTGATCTCTGGTGATGGATAGGCGGCATTCTCAGTGATGTCACTGCTGATCTCTAGTGATGGATAGGCGGCGTTCTCAGTGATGTCACCGCTGATCTCTAGTGATGGATAGGCGGCATTCTCAGTGATGTCACCGCTGATCTCTAGTGATGGATAGGCGGTATTCTCAGTGATGTCACCGCTGATCTCTAGTGATGGATAGGCGGCATTCTCAGTAATGTCACCGCTGATCTCTAGTGATGGATAGGCGGCATTCTCAGTGATGTCACCGCTGATCTCTAGTGATGGATAGGCGGCATTCTCAGTGATGTCACCGCTGATCTCTGGTGATGGATAGGCGGCATTCTCAGTGATGTCACCGCTGATCTCTAGTGATGGATAGGCGGCATTCTCAGTGATGTCACCGCTGATCTCTAGTGATGGATAGGCGGCATTCTCAGTGATGTCACCGCTGATCTCTGGTGATGGATAGGCGGCATTCTCAGTGATGTCACCGCTGACCTCTAGTGATGGATAGGCGGCATTCTCAGTGATGTCACCGCTGATCTCTGGTGATGGATAGGCGGCATTCTCAGTGATGTCACCGCTGATCTCTGGTGATGGATAGGCGGCATTCTCAGTGATGTCACCGCTGATCTCTGGTGATGGATAGGCGGCGTTCTCAGTGATGTCACCGCTGATCTCTAGTGATGGATAGGCGGCATTCTCAGTGATGTCACCGCTGATCTCTGGTGATGGATAGGAGGCATTCTCAGTGATGTCACTGCTGATCTCTAGTGATGGATTGGCGGCATTCTCAGTGATGTCACCGCTGATCTCTAGTGATGGATAGGCGGCATTCTCAGTGATGTCACCGCTGATCTCTAGTGATGGATAGGCGGCATTCTCAGTGATGTCACCGCTGATCTCTAGTGATGGATAGGCGGCATTCTCAGTGATGTCACCGCTGATCTCTAGTGATGGATAGGCGGCATTCTCAGTGATGTCACCGCTGATCTCTAGTGATGGATAGGCGGCATTCTCAGTGATGTCACCGCTGATCTCTGGTGATGGATAAGCGGCATTCTCAGTGATGTCACCGCTGATCTCTAGTGATGGATAAGCGGCATTCTCAGTGATGTCACCGCTGATCTCTAGTGATGGATAGGCGGCATTCTCAGTGATGTGACCGCTGATCTCTGGTGATGGATAGGCGGCATTCTCAGTGATGTCACCGCTGATCTCTAGTGATGGATAGGCGGCATTCTCAGTGATGTCACCGCTGATCTCTAGTGATGGATAGGCGGCATTCTCAGTGATGTCACCGCTGATCTCTAGTGATGGATAGGCGGCATTCTCAGTGATGTCACCGCTGATCTCTAGTGATGGATAGGCTGCATTCTCAGTGATGTCACCGCTGATCTCTAGTGATGGATAGGCAGCATTCTCAGTGATGTCACTGCTGATCTCTAGTGATGAATAGGCGGCATTCTCAGTGACGTCACCGCTGATCTCTGGTGATGGATAGGCGGCATTCTCAGTGATGTCACTGCTGATCTCTAGTGATGGATAGGCGGCATTCTCAGTGATGTCACTGCTGATCTCTAGTGATGAATAGGCGGCATTCTCAGTGACGTCACCGCTGATCTCTGGTGATGGATAGGCGGCATTCTCAGTGATGTCACCGCTGATCTCTGGTGATGGATAGGCGGCATTCTCAGTGATGTCACTGCTGATCTCTAGTGATGGATAGGCGGCATTCTCAGTGATGTCACCGCTGATCTCTAGTGATGGATAGGCGGCATTCTCAGTGATGTCACCGCTGATCTCTAGTGATGGATAGGCGGCATTCTCAGTGATGTCACCGCTGATCTCTGGTGATGGATAGGCGGCATTCTCAGTGATGTCACCCCTGATCTCTGGTGATGGATAGGCGGCATTCTCAGTGATGTCACTGCTGATCTCTAGTGATGGATAGGCGGCATTCTCAGTGATGTCACCGCTGATCTCTAGTGATGGATAGGCGGCATTCTCAGTGATGTCACCACTGATCTCTAGTGATGGATAGGCGGCATTCTCAGTGATGTCACCACTGATCTCTAGTGATGGATAGGCGGCATTCTCAGTGATGTCACCGCTGATCTCTAGTGATGGATAGGCGGCATTCTCAGTGATGTCACCCCTGATCTCTGGTGATGGATAGGCGGCATTCTCAGTGATGTCACCGCTGATCTCTGGTGATGGATAGGCGGCATTCTCAGTGATGTCATCGCTGATCTCTAGTGATGGATAGGCGGCATTCTCAGAGATGTCACCACTGATCTCTGGTGATGGATAGGCGGCATTCTCAGTGATGTCACTGCTGATCTCTAGTGATGGATAGGCGGCATTCTCAGTGATGTCACCGCTGATCTCTAGTGATGGATAGGTGGCATTCTCAGTGATGTCACCACTGATCTCTAGTGATGGATAGGTGGCATTCTCAGTGATGTCACCGCTGATCTCTAGTGATGGATAGGTGGCATTCTCAGTGATGTCACCGCTGATCTCTAGTGATGGATAGGCGGCATTCTCAGTGATGTCACCGCTGATCTCTGGTGATGGATAGGCGGCATTCTCAGTGATGTCACCGCTGATCTCTGGTGATGGATAGGCGGCATTCTCAGTGATGTCACCGCTGATCTCTAGTGATGGATAGGCGGCATTCTCAGTGATGTCACCGCTGATCTCTAGTGATGGATAAGCGGCATTCTCAGTGATGTCACCGCTGATCTCTAGTGATGGATAGGCGGCATTCTCAGTGATGTCACCGCTGATCTCTGGTGATGGATAGGCGGCATTCTCAGTGATGTCACCGCTGATCTCTAGTGATGGATAGGCGGCATTCTCAGTGATGTCACCGCTGATTTCTGGTGATGGATAGGCGGCATTCTCAGTGATGTCACCGCTGATCTCTAGTGATGGATAGGTGGCATTCTCAGTGATGTCACCGCTGATCTCTGGTGATGGATAGGCGGCATTCTCAGTGATGTCACCGCTGATCTCTAGTGATGGATAGGCGGCATTCTCAGTGATGTCACCGCTGATCTCTGGTGATGGATAGGCGGCATTCTCAGTGATGTCACCGCTGATCTCTAGTGATGGATAGGCGGCATTCTCAGTGATGTCACCGCTGATTTCTGGTGATGGATAGGCGGCATTCTCAGTGATGTCACCACTGATCTCTGGTGATGGATAGGCGGCATTCTCAGTGATGTCACCGCTGATCTCTGGTGATGGATAGGCGGCATTCTCAGTGATGTCACCGCTGATCTCTGGTGATGGATAGGCGGCATTCTCAGTGATGTCACCGCTGATCTCTAGTGATGGATAGGCGGCATTCTCAGTGATGTCACCGCTGATCTCTGGTGATGGATAGGCGGCATTCTCAGTGATGTCACCGCTGATCTCTAGTGATGGATAGGCGGCATTCTCAGTGATGTCACCGCTGATCTCTAGTGATGGATAGGCGGCATTCTCAGTGATGTCACCGCTGATCTCTAGTGATGGATAGGCTGCATTCTCAGTGATGTCACCGCTGATCTCTAGTGATGGATAGGCGGCATTCTCAGTGATGTCACCGCTGATCTCTAGTGATGGATAGGCGGCATTCTCAGTGATGTCACCACTGATCTCTGGTGATGGATAGGCGGCATTCTCAGTGATGTCACCGCTGATCTCTGGTGATGGATAGGCGGCATTCTCAGTGATGTCACCGCTGATCTCTAGTGATGGATAGGCGGCATTCTCAGTGATGTCACCGCTGATCTCTAGTGATGGATAGGCGGCATTCTCAGTGATGTCACCACTGATCTCTGGTGATGGATAGGCGGCATTCTCAGTGATGTCACCGCTGATCTCTGGTGATGGATAGGCGGCATTCTCAGTGATGTCACCGCTGATCTCTAGTGATGGATAGGCGGCATTGTTAGTGATGTCACCCCTGATCTCTGGTGATGGATAGGCGGCATTCTCAGTGATGTCACTGCTGATCTCTAGTGATGGATAGGCGGCATTCTCAGTGATGTCACCGCTGATCTCTAGTGATGGATAGGCGGCATTCTCAGTGATGTCACCACTGATCTCTAGTGATGGATAGGCGGCATTCTCAGTGATGTCACCACTGATCTCTAGTGATGGATAGGCGGCATTCTCAGTGATGTCACCGCTGATCTCTAGTGATGGATAGGCGGCATTCTCAGTGATGTCACCCCTGATCTCTGGTGATGGATAGGCGGCATTCTCAGTGATGTCACCGCTGATCTCTGGTGATGGATAGGCGGCATTCTCAGTGATGTCATCGCTGATCTCTAGTGATGGATAGGCGGCATTCTCAGAGATGTCACCACTGATCTCTGGTGATGGATAGGCGGCATTCTCAGTGATGTCACCGCTGATCTCTAGTGATGGATAGGCGGCATTCTCAGTGATGTCACCGCTGATCTCTAGTGATGGATAGGCGGCATTCTCAGTGATGTCACCGCTGATCTCTAGTGATGGATAGGTGGCATTCTCAGTGATGTCACCACTGATCTCTAGTGATGGATAGGTGGCATTCTCAGTGATGTCACCGCTGATCTCTAGTGATGGATAGGTGGCATTCTCAGTGATGTCACCGCTGATCTCTGGTGATGGATAGGCGGCATTCTCAGTGATGTCACCGCTGATCTCTAGTGATGGATAGGTGGCATTCTCAGTGATGTCACCGCTGATCTCTAGTGATGGATAGGTGGCATTCTCAGTGATGTCACCACTGATCTCTAGTGATGGATAGGTGGCATTCTCAGTGATGTCACCGCTGATCTCTAGTGATGGATAGGTGGCATTCTCAGTGATGTCACCGCTGATCTCTGGTGATGGATAGGCGGCATTCTCAGTGATGTCACCGCTGATCTCTAGTGATGGATAGGCGGCATTCTCAGTGATGTCACCGCTGATCTCTAGTGATGGATAAGCGGCATTCTCAGTGATGTCACCGCTGATCTCTAGTGATGGATAGGCGGCATTCTCAGTGATGTCACCGCTGATCTCTGGTGATGGATAGGCGGCATTCTCAGTGATGTCACCGCTGATCTCTAGTGATGGATAGGCGGCATTCTCAGTGATGTCACCGCTGATTTCTGGTGATGGATAGGCGGCATTCTCAGTGATGTCACCGCTGATCTCTAGTGATGGATAGGTGGCATTCTCAGTGATGTCACCGCTGATCTCTGGTGATGGATAGGCGGCATTCTCAGTGATGTCCCTGCTGATCTCTAGTGATGGATAGGCGGCATTCTCAGTGATGTCACCGCTGATCTCTGGTGATGGATAGGCGGCATTCTCAGTGATGTCACCGCTGATCTCTAGTGATGGATAGGCGGCATTCTCAGTGATGTCACCGCTGATTTCTGGTGATGGATAGGCGGCATTCTCAGTGATGTCACCGCTGATCTCTAGTGATGGATAGGCGGCATTCTCAGTGATGTCACCGCTGATCTCTAGTGATGGATAGGTGGCATTCTCAGTGATGTCACCGCTGATCTCTGGTGATGGATAGGCGGCATTCTCAGTGATGTCACCGCTGATCTCTAGTGATGGATAGGCGGCATTCTCAGTGATGTCACCGCTGATCTCTAGTGATGGATAGGCGGCATTCTCAGTGATGTCACCGCTGATCTCTGGTGATGGATAGGCGGCATTCTCAGTGATGTCACCACTGATCTCTGGTGATGGATAGGCGGCATTCTCAGTGATGTCACCGCTGATCTCTGGTGATGGATAGGCGGCATTCTCAGTGATGTCACCGCTGATCTCTGGTGATGGATAGGCGGCATTCTCAGTGATGTCACCGCTGATCTCTAGTGATGGATAGGTGGCATTCTCAGTGATGTCACCGCTGATCTCTAGTGATGGATAGGTGGCATTCTCAGTGATGTCACCGCTGATCTCTGGTGATGGATAGGCGGCATTCTCAGTGATGTCACCGCTGATCTCTGGTGATGGATAGGCGGCATTCTCAGTGATGTCACCGCTGATCTCTAGTGATGGATAGGCGGCATTCTCAGTGATGTCACTGCTGATCTCTAGTGATGGATAGGCGGCATTCTCAGTGATGTCACTGCTGATCTCTAGTGATGGATAGGCGGCATTCTCAGTGATGTCACCGCTGATCTCTGGTGATGGATAGGCGGCATTCTCAGTGATGTCACCACTGATCTCTGGTGATGGATAGGCGGCATTCTCAGTGATGTCACCGCTGATCTCTGGTGATGGATAGGCGGCATTCTCAGTGATGTCACTGCTGATCTCTAGTGATGGATAGGCGGCATTCTCAGTGATGTCACCGCTGATCTCTAGTGATGGATAGGCGGCATTCTCAGTGATGTCACCGCTGATCTCTAGTGATGGATAGGCGGCATTCTCAGTGATGTCACCGCTGATCTCTGGTGATGGATAGGCGGCATTCTCAGTGATGTCACCGCTGATCTCTAGTGATGGATAGGCGGCATTCTCAGTGATGTCACCGCTGATCTCTAGTGATGGATAGGTGGCATTCTCAGTGATGTCACCGCTGATCTCTAGTGATGGATAGGCAGCATTCTCAGTGATGTCACCGCCGATCTCTAGTGATGGATAGGCGGCATTCTCAGTGATGTCACCGCTGATCTCTGGTGATGGATAGGCGGCATTCTCAGTGATGTCACCGCTGATCTCTAGTGATGGATAGGCGGCATTGTTAGTGATGTCACCCCTGATCTCTGGTGATGGATAGGCGGCATTCTCAGTGATGTCACCGCTGATCTCTGGTGATGGATAGGCGGCATTCTCAGTGATGTCACCGCTGATCTCTAGTGATGGATAGGCGGTATTCTCAGTGATGTCACCGCTGATCTCTAGTGATGGATAGGCGGCATTCTCAGTGATGTCACCGCTGATCTCTGGTGATGGATAGGCGGCATTCTCAGTGATGTCACCGCTGATCTCTGGTGATGGATAGGCGGCATTCTCAGTGATGTCATCGCTGATCTCTAGTGATGGATAGGCGGCATTCTCAGTGATGTCACCGCTGATCTCTAGTGATGGATAGGTGGCATTCTCAGTGATGTCACCGCTGATCTCTAGTGATGGATAGGCGGCATTCTCAGTGATGTCACCGCTGATCTCTAGTGATGGATAGGCGGCATTCTCAGTGATGTCACTGCTGAACTCTAGTGATGGATAGGCGGCATTCTCAGAGATGTCACCACTGATCTCGGGTGATGGATAGGCGGCATTCTCAGTGATGTCACCGCTGATCTCTGGTGATGGATAGGCGGCATTCTCAGTGATGTCACCGCTGATCTCTAGTGATGGATAGGTGGCATTCTCAGTGATGTCACCGCTGATCTCTAGTGATGGATAGGCGGCATTCTCAGTGATGTCACCGCTGATCTCTAGTGATGGATAGGCGGCATTCTCAGTGATGTCACTGCTGAACTCTAGTGATGGATAGGCGGCATTCTCAGTGATGTCACCGCTGATCTCTAGTGATGGATAGGCGGCATTCTCAGAGATGTCACCACTGATCTCTGGTGATGGATAGGCGGCATTCTCAGTGATGTCACCGCTGATCTCTAGTGATGGATAGGCGGCATTCTCAGTGATGTCACCACTGATCTCTGGTGATGGATAGGCGGCATTCTCAGTGATGTCACCGCTGATCTCTAGTGATGGATAGGCGGCATTCTCAGTGATGTCACTGCTGATCTCTAGTGATGGATAGGCGGCATTCTCAGTGATGTCACCGCTGATCTCTAGTGATGGATAGGTGGCATTCTCAGTGATGTCACAACTGATCTCTAGTGATGGATAGGTGGCATTCTCAGTGATGTCACCGCTGATCTCTAGTGATGGATAGGTGGCATTCTCAGTGATGTCACCGCTGATCTCTAGTGATGGATAGGTGGCATTCTCAGTGATGTCACCGCTGATCTCTGGTGATGGATAGGCGGCATTCTCAGTGATGTCACCGCTGATCTCTAGTGATGGATAGGCGGCATTCTCAGTGATGTCACCGCTGATCTCTAGTGATGGATAAGCGGCATTCTCAGTGATGTCACCGCTGATCTCTAGTGATGGATAGGCGGCATTCTCAGTGATGTCACCGCTGATCTCTGGTGATGGATAGGCGGCATTCTCAGTGATGTCACCGCTGATCTCTAGTGATGGATAGGCGGCATTCTCAGTGATGTCACCGCTGATTTCTGGTGATGGATAGGCGGCATTCTCAGTGATGTCACCGCTGATCTCTAGTGATGGATAGGTGGCATTCTCAGTGATGTCACCGCTGATCTCTGGTGATGGATAGGCGGCATTCTCAGTGATGTCACCGCTGATCTCTAGTGATGGATAGGCGGCATTCTCAGTGATGTCACCGCTGATCTCTGGTGATGGATAGGCGGCATTCTCAGTGATGTCACCGCTGATCTCTAGTGATGGATAGGCGGCATTCTCAGTGATGTCACCGCTGATTTCTGGTGATGGATAGGCGGCATTCTCAGTGATGTCACCACTGATCTCTGGTGATGGATAGGCGGCATTCTCAGTGATGTCACCGCTGATCTCTGGTGATGGATAGGTGGCATTCTCAGTGATGTCACCGCTGATCTCTGGTGATGGATAGGCGGCATTCTCAGTGATGTCACCGCTGATCTCTAGTGATGGATAGGTGGCATTCTCAGTGATGTCACCGCTGATCTCTAGTGATGGATAGGTGGCATTCTCAGTGATGTCACCGCTGATCTCTGGTGATGGATAGGCGGCATTCTCAGTGATGTCACCGCTGATCTCTAGTGATGGATAGGCGGCATTCTCAGTGATGTCACCGCTGATCTCTAGTGATGGATAGGCGGCATTCTCAGTGATGTCACCACTGATCTCTGGTGATGGATAGGCGGCATTCTCAGTGATGTCACCGCTGATCTCTGGTGATGGATAGGCAGCATTCTCAGTGATGTCACCGCTGACCTCTAGTGATGGATAGGCGGCATTCTCAGTGATGTCACCGCTGATCTCTAGTGATGGATAGGTGGCATTCTCAGTGATGTCACCGCTGATCTCTAGTGATGGATAGGCGGCATTCTCAGTGATGTCACCGCTGATCTCTAGTGATGGATAGGCGGCATTCTCAGTGATGTCACCGCTGATCTCTGGTGATGGATAGGCGGCATTCTCAGTGATGTCACCGCTGATCTCTGGTGATGGATAGGCGGCATTCTCAGTGATGTCACCGCTGATCTCTAGTGATGGATAGGCGGCATTCTCAGTGATGTCACTGCTGATCTCTAGTGATGGATAGGCGGCATTCTCAGTGATGTCACCGCTGATCTCTAGTGATGGATAGGCGGCATTCTCAGTGATGTCACCGCTGATCTCTAGTGATGGATAGGCGGCATTCTCAGTGATGTCACCACTGATCTCTAGTGATGGATAGGCGGCATTCTCAGTGATGTCACCACTGATCTCTAGTGATGGGTAGGCGGCATTCTCAGTGATGTCACCGCTGATCTCTAGTGATAGATAGGCGGCATTCTCAGTGATGTCACCGCTGATCTCTAGTGATGGATGGGCGGCATTCTCAGTGATGTCACCGCTGATCTCTAGTGATGGATAGGCGGCATTCTCAGTGATGTCACCGCTGATCTCGAGCGATGGATATGCGGCATTCTCAGTGATGTCACCACTGATCTCTGGTGATGGATAGGCGGCATTCTCAGTGATGTCACCGCTGATCTCTAGTGATGGATAGGCGGCATTCTCAGTGATGTCACCACTGATCTCTAGCGATGGATAGGCGGCATTCTCAGTGATGTCACCGCTGATCTCTGGTGATGGATAGGCGGCATTCTCAGTGATGTCACCGCTGATCTCTGGTGATGGATAGGCGGCATTCTCAGTGATGTCACCGCTGATCTCTAGTGATGGATAGGTGGCATTCTCAGTGATGTCACCGCTGATCTCTAGTGATGGATAGGCGGCATTCTCAGTGATGTCACCACTGATCTCTGGTGATGGATAGGCGGCATTCTCAGTGATGTCACCACTGATCTCTAGTGATGGATAGGCGGCATTCTCAGTGATGTCACCGCTGATCTCTGGTGATGGATAGGCGGCATTCTCAGTGATGTCACCACTGATCTCTGGTGATGGATAGGCGGCATTCTCAGTGATGTCACCGCTGATCTCTGGTGATGGATAGGCGTAATTCTCAGTGATGTCACCGCTGATCTCTGGTGATGGATAGGCGGCATTCTCAGTAATGTCACCGCTGATCTCTAGTGATGGATAGGCGGCATTCTCAGTGATGTCACCGCTGATCTCTAGTGATGGATAGGCGGCATTCTCAGTGATGTCACCGCTGATCTCTAGTGATGGATAGGCGGCATTCTCAGTGATGTCACCGCTGATCTCTAGTGATGGATAGGCGGCATTCTCAGTGATGTCACCGCTGATCTCTAGTGATGGATAGGCGGCATTCTCAGTGATGTCACCACTGATCTCTGGTGATGGATAGGCGGCATTCTCAGTGATGTCACCACTGATCTCTAGTGATGGATAGGCGGCATTCTCAGTGATGTCACCGCTGATCTCTAGTGATGGATAGGCGGCATTCTCAGTGATGTCACCGCTGATCTCTGGTGATGGATAGGCGGCATTCTCAGTGATGTCACCGCTGATCTCTAGTGATGGATAGGTGGCATTCTCAGTGATGTCACCGCTGATCTCTGGTGATGGATAGGCGGCATTCTCAGTGATGTCACCGCTGATCTCTGGTGATGGATAGGCGGCATTTTCAGTGATGTCACCACTGATCTCTGGTGATGGATAGGCGGCATTCTCAGTGATGTCACCGCTGATCTCTGGTGATGGATAGGCGTAATTCTCAGTGATGTCACCGCTGATCTCTGGTGATGGATAGGCGGCATTCTCAGTAATGTCACCGCTGATCTCTAGTGATGGATAGGCGGCATTCTCAGTGATGTCACCGCTGATCTCTAGTGATGGATAGGCGGCATTCTCAGTGATGTCACCGCTGATCTTTAGTGATGGATAGGCGGCATTCTCAGTGATGTCACCGCTGATCTCTGGTGATGGATAGGCGGCATTCTCAGTGATGTCACCGCTGATCTCTGGTGATGGATAGGCGGCATTCTCAGTGATGTCACCGCTGATCTCTAGTGATGGATAGGCGGCATTCTCAGTGATGTCACCGCTGATCTCTAGTGATGGATAGGCGGCATTCTCAGTGATGTCACTGCTGATCTCTGGTGATGGATAGGTGGTATTCTCAGTGATGTCACTGCTGATCTCTGGTGATGGATAGGCGGCATTCTCAGTGATGTCACCGCTGATCTCTGGTGATGGATAGGCGGCATTCTCAGTGATGTCACCGCTGATCTCTGGTGATGGATAGGCGGCATTCTCAGTGATGTCACCGCTGATCTCTAGTGATGGATAGGCGGCATTCTCAGTGATGTCACTGCTGATCTCTAGTGATGGATAGGTGGTATTCTCAGTGATGTCACTGCTGATCTCTGGTGATGGATAGGCGGCATTCTCAGTGATGTCACCGCTGATCTCTAGTGATGGATAGGCGGCATTCTCAGTGATGTCACCGCTGATCTCTGGTGATGGATAGGCGGCATTCTCAGTGATGTCACCGCTGATCTCTAGTGATGGATAGGCGGCATTCTCAGTGATGTCACCGATGATCTCTAGTGATGGATAGGCGGCATTCTCAGTGATGTCACCGCTGATCTCTGGTGATGGATAGGCGGCATTCTCAGTGATGTCACTGCTGATCTCTAGTGATGGATAGGCGGCATTCTCAGTGATGTCACTGCTGATCTCTAGTGATGGATAGGTGGCATTCTCAGTGATGTCACCGCTGATCTCTAGTGATGGATGGGCGGCATTCTCAGTGATGTCACCGCTGATCTCTGGTGATGGATAGGCGGCATTCTCAGTGATGTCACCGCTGATCTCTAGTGATGGATAGGCGGCATTCTCAGTGATGTCACCGCTGATCTCTAGTGATGGATAGGCGGCATTCTCAGTGATGTCACCGCTGATCTCTAGTGATGGATAGGCGGCATTCTCAGTGATGTCACTGCTGATCTCTAGTGATGGATAGGCGGCATTCTCAGTGATGTCACCGCTGATCTCTAGTGATGGATAGGTGGCATTCTCAGTGATGTCACCGCTGATCTCTAGTGATGGATAGGCGGCATTCTCAGTGATATCACCGCTGATCTGTAGTGAATGGTCAGGCTATATTTTTAGATTGGAGATTTTTTTAGTTTTTCCTGGTAAATTTTACACAGTAGATACCAGAATCTCTCTGTGTGTTTGTGGCTTTGCTCGCTCTGCGGTGTTATTTCTCCGCGCCCGTCCTGCACGCATTATCAGAAATGCTTTCAGCAAATGATGGATTTATCTCCACAGAGATGTTTGGCTTCGTCGGGTTTTTCTTTTCTTTTATGTCTCCTGTCTGCAAATAAATTGTGCCAACTAACCCTCTTCCGGCCGCTCGCTCACCTGTTGTGCTCGCGTGTTCGCTGCGTTCATCCATTTCCAGCATTTTGTGATGGTATTTGAATGATTTTCATGGTTTTGGCTGAGCCCCCGGGGGCTTCCATCTGTCTCACCTGCTTCTGTGTTGGATCAGTCAGTAACATGTCACCGCCATACTCCATCGGCAGCGCAGAGCGTCTGGGAAAATCCTGCGTCTTGTTCCTCTCCATATACAATGTGTGCAACACGTGGCTTGTTAGGATCTTGGGGCGTCAGAAATGCAGCGTTTTACAGTTTCAGCAAATTTGATGGGATTGATAGAAATCTCTTGCCCATTGCGCTTCCTTTTTTCTGCTGCATAAAGTGACCTGCCGCGGTTTCCAAGCTGCAGCCAATCAATTTCTGTTGCGGGTACGTGGAGTTTTCTGTACTGACTTTCCCCATAGACTTGCAATAAATGCGTAAAATACGCAGGTATAAATACACATATGCGTAAACGCACCAAAAAAACGCATCTAAGCAAAGCCTGGTGCTATGTAATGTCCCACCCCCCTATATAGTATACACTTTCATGAGGCACTAAAGGGTCTTTAGTCTGTTTTAATCCAATAAATAAATAATTAAAAAAATAGCGTGGGGTCCCCCTTCTTTTTGATAACCAGCAAAGGTAAAGCAGACAGCTGGGAGCTGTTATTGTCAGGCTGGGAAGGTCCATATGTATTGGGCCCTTCCCAGCTTAAAAATAGCAGCCCGCAGCTATCCCAGAAGTGGAGCATTACATTAGATGCGGAAATTCTGGTGCTAAACTTTGGCTCTACCCAACGCCCTGGTGCGGTGGTAATCGGGGTAATGGTGTTGGGGTTGATGCCAGCTGTATAATGTCAGCTGGCATCAAGCCCTAGTGTTAGTAATGGCGAGGCATCTATCTGACACCCCCATTACTAATCCAGTAATTAAAAAGAAAAAAAAACACGTACAAAAACACATTATTGGAATAAACACTCCCACACACTTTCCCTGGTTCACCATTTTATAAAAGAAACCTCATAGAGGTCCAACGTAGTCCAGGGATTCTGACATAGTCCACAAATGAAAACCTGAAAGATATAAAAAGAGAGAAAAACAAGACACTGTCTCCCATTCACAATTTTATTAGAAAGCAAAGTTCCAATGTCAGATGTAGTTCAGCGGTTCCCACAACGTTTCTCGAATACAGAGAACAAAGTCTATGGAACGTCAGAACAAGGCTCCAAAGACTTTGAGCAGCAACCGGTCACGCTGATCAACACAGGCAGACTCGGCCGTTGACCTGCTCTTTGTGGATCCATAGGCAGGCTAGCAAGAGTTAATTTTTGCTGGTCTGCTTGTTGTGGGGAAGCCAATCACATCTGCTCCTATTTATGCTGGTTGAATCCTTCCACCTATGCCAGCTATACTTTATCTGTGTTGGTCTGTGTGGTGTGGTATCTCAGGCTTTCTGGAGAAAGTTGTGCTCTTTGCTTGGTGTGATTGAGGAGTTTACCCCTGTTGTTTAGTAGCTTTCTTCCTGCTCTTGTTTTTCCTGAATCTCTAATTTTCTTTACCTTTTGTGCATGTGTGTGTGTTGTGTGATAGAGTTTTGCTTTTCCCTTGCCTGTCTTTATCTGTGGGTTTCATCACACTCTTGTCCCTCCCTAGGAGGATAGGGAATCCAATCAGGACTGGTCAGGAGCAGGGCCAGAAAGGAGACTCAGGCCTCTCCACCATCAGGAGTATCCCTGAGATTAGGGTTAGCATTGGGCCCTTTAACTTGAGAAACAGCTTAGGGACCCCAGTTCCCCAATATCCCAGAGCCATTGTGACATCATGTTGGCAATGTTGAACACTCAACGCGTTTCTGACATTACCGCCTTTAGTTACCAGAAATACCGGAAATGTTGAGTGTTCAGCGTTGCCAACATTGAGATTTTTATATGATTTTATGGACTAACGATCTTCTATTTTATACAGCTGACCAGATACAACTTCCAAGCAACTTTATGATCACGGTCTCAGGATTATTGTTGCACACGGGGAAACATTTCCCTTCTCTTATACAGGAATGAGAACATCATTCATTTTTATCTACAGGCTAAAAACCCATCTTTGTCTATTTTCATAGTTTCCCAGCTTGAGGTTTGTTTGTATTTAATCATATGTGATACATTGTAACAAAGTATCAGGATAATACAAACAAATGTGCAGTTGTCATATTTAGCTCAGAGAGGATTGTTCAGTCTGGATACAATTGTAACAAACACTCAGCTGTGAGATGTATTAAGTCAGGGCTGGTTTTCAGCCTTAGAATATAGAAGAGTCGTCTTACTGAAGCCCACCATAGATCAAAACTGGGTCCAGAATGACAACTTTGATGAATCAGGGCCAAAATCCATTAGAATTTTAGATTATATCATGATTAAGCTTTATATGCAGGAATGTAGAAAAGTAAGATCATCGGGGTACCTGTGTATCAACCGAGAACATAGTTGTTTCTTCATCCTGCTCTTCATCCCCTCTCACAGCTTCTTGGGTCACAAATATAAGATGTCACTTCAGGATAACGAGGACAGAGGGCTCCTATGCTATTCCTTGTCTCTGGATTACTCCTAATGGTGGAGACACCAGAGTCTCATGCATTGCTATACTTCTGAGAAATACTACTCTATACCCCCATATACTACAGGGAGGAACGGGGCAGGAGCGACGTGGTAAACAGATAAGGGCAGACTAGGGAAAACCAAAACTGTGACACACTGCATACAAAGGAGTATACGAAATGAGACTCAGGAGACAAACAAGAGCAGGAGGGTAGGAACTAACAGGCAACAAGGTTTAACTCGACAATTGCACACAGCAAAAGGGTGGAATGTGGCAGGAGCGATGTGGTAAACAGATAAAGACAGATAAGGGAAAAACAAAAGTGTGACACACTGCACACAAAGGAGTATACGAAAAGAGACTCAGGGGAAAAACAGGAGCAGGAGGGTAGCAACTAAAAGGCAACAAGGGTTAATTCCACAATTGCACACAGCAACAGGGAGGTACGGGGCAGGAGTGAGGTGGTAAATGATAAAGACAGAAAAGGGAAAAACAAAACTGTGACACACTGCACACAAAGGACTAAACAAAAAGAGATTCAGGAGAAAAACAAGAGCAGGAGGGTAGCAACTAAAAAGCAACAAGGGTTAACTCCACAATTGCACACAGCAACAAGGAGGAACGGGGCAGAAGTGAGGTGGTAAACTGATAAGGACAGACTATGGAAAACCAAAACTGTGACACACTGAACACAAAAGACTAAACAAAAAGAGACTCAGGAGAAAAACAAGAGTAGGAGGGTAGCAACTAAAAGGCTACAAGGATTAACTCCACAACTGCAAACAGCAACATGTATCACACCAGATAGTCTGGCTCACCACACCTCCCAATACCAAATAAGATAAACTATAGCTGGCATAGGAAGGCTCAAGCCAGCGTATATAGAAGGGGAACAGATGTGATTGGCTCCCTCTCAGCAGGTGATCAAAGGAGACTAACAAGCAAACCAGCAGAGATCATCTCCTGCTAGCCTGCCTCTGAATTAGCACTCAGCACATTGACATCCAAGTCTGCCTGCATAGATCACAGACAAAAGAGGAGTTATCAGGCGAAGTGTCAGAATCTGTAGTCTGAACAGAACCTGACGCTGACATGACAGTTGGCCAAGTTTGTGAAAATCTCCGTGTGACAGGGAGAATCTGCAGCTGCATCCCCCTCCTCTCCCATTCCCTCCTTTCTGTGTTCTCTGTTGCTTTATAACCCCCAGATTTCGGGCTCCACTTCTCGCTGTTGTTTTCTCGCAGAGCTTCTCCTGGATTTGGTTCACGTCTTTGAGGAACTAATGAATTTCTGCCGCATTTTTTCAGCTTGTTCTGATTTTTGGGGATTTTTCTAAAGCTGCGCTCACCTCGACTGTTCCTAAAATCTAATCCCCGGCCGTGATTTATGATGTATCGTAAACCTCATGTACTTGTTTCCTTCCATAAACTGAATCACCGCAGTATAACCGACTAAACAGGTACTAATGCCGCGGAAAATAATATTCTACTTCAATTTCCGGGGAGAGTAAAATGTAGGTCAGCGGCATCTTAATACTTCATGTACAACCAGTAATAGAAGTTTAAGCCGGACGGGTTAACCATTGCACTGCGGAAAGTAAGCAGAGGTCTCCACCTGTGATGGACAGTGCAGAGGAAGGGGCTTCAGCAGCACAGAGCATTTAAGCAGAAGAGTGAACTGATCCAGTCACAGACGGGAATGTTGCATAATGGAGGAAGGTTCCATGGCAGCACAGAGTGTTTCAGGAAAGGAGTGTGCAGATCAGATTGTATTAGGTCTTGTTGGATGCTGAGAGTTATGAAGGTGGTTATAGTGTGCCGCCCCCGCGACAGCCGACGGGCTGCTCAGTTCCGGATCCGCAGTGGCTTGAGGGGGTCTCCAAACCCGAGGCGGGGTCGCGCGGTCACTCAAAATGAAAAAGGGGGGTATTTAAAAGGGGTGAAAAATAAAGTTCGTGACGCCACCCACGGGTCGTGGTAATGTGGGATACCACCGCTGTTTGGGGGGGAGCGCCCAGGAGCGATGGGATGGCAGCTTGTGATGTTAACCCCTCCGTGGGCAGGGGGAAGGTATCCCGGGTCTCGGTAGTGAAAGAATGGGGACCCGTCGGGAGTAAAGGGGCACAACGTACTCACACAGGAATTCTGACACCGACAACAGGTAAACCAAAGTCTTGAATGCCCTGCAGATGTTGTTGGAGCATGCTGGGTCTGTGCCCTTTTGGCGTTGCTGGTTGGTCTGAAGCCTTGTCCCTTGGCACTGTGTTTACTCTTTGTGGATCCCTTTTGCCTGAACCTACTCAGGTCCCGCTCACCTGTGTGGCTAGCAGGGTGAGCTTTCTCTCAGGGTTCACGCTTGGGATTTTCCGGACGGTTTTGGGAAGTCCTATCCCCCTCGTTGCGCTAGTACCCCGATTTTGGAGCAGGTGGAGAACGGCTCGTGAAGACTCCGTCGTCGTTGGGTAAATTACTGGGCTGCGTGAAGCTACTTCCCAGCCTAGGGTCCGCGTACCCCGTCGTGCCCTGGCCCCTGCCCGGTTGTAGCACAAGGCCGTCGAACTGCCCTCTGTGGCAGTACCGTGCCCCTTGCCACTACCCCCTGCGACCGGGGTTCCAGCTCCTTCCAAGCCAGGGCAACGTCTAGCACCTGGGACGGGTACAGGAGCCCAGCTCCGCAGTGTGACCTCTCACTGTCACTGCTGCACTCGAACTCTCTCTACACACTGACACTTCTGGCCCTCCTTCTACCATCCCTCCATCTGGGTGGCTCTATTCCCCTCAGGCTGTCCAATGGGTGTCTGTTGGGTGTGGTGCAGAGTGTTCCTCAGGATTTGTGTATACCTGTTCTTAGCAACACCAAAGGGACAGGACCCGTAACCAAGGAGCAGCAGGTACCATGCAGAAGGGCAGATTGCACGGCACCTTTGTGACGACCTGATAGGCCAGGGCATCACAATAGCTTGGGGTGGTGTAAACTGGGAATGAAGGAAGCTATGATGATGGTTGAGATTGCATATGGAGGAGGCTGGGGTAGTAAAGCTTGGAGTAGAGGAGCCTGGGAGTGGTGGAGGCTGAGAATAGTAGTTGTTTGGAGTGGTGGAGATTGGAAGTGGAGGAGGCTGGGGATGGGGTGCTTAGGAATTGAGGAGGCTGGGAGTGGGCTGGAGGTTGGGAGTGGAAGAGGGTGAGGTGGAGGAGGCTGAGGAGGTGTGACGGTTGTGAGTGGAGGAGACTGGTGTGTTGGAGGTTAAGAGTGGATAAGGCTGCAGGTAGTGAAGGTTGGGAGTGAAAGAAGCTGGGGTGGTGGGGGTTGAGAGTGGCAGTGGTTGGGAGTGGTGGAGGCTGAGAGTGGTGGAGATTTGGAGTGGTGGAATTTGGAAGTGGAAGGGGCTGGGGGTTGTGGAGGAGGCTGTGGGCTGAGAAGGTGGGGAAAAGAGGAGGCTGGCGGTAGTGGGAGTGGTGGAGGCTGAGAGTGGTGGTGGTTGGGAGTGGTGGAGGCTGAGACTTGCGATGGTTGAAAGTGGTGAAGGCTGAGAATGGCGACGGTTGGGAGTGGTGGAGGCTGAGAGTGGCGATGGTTGGGAGTGGTGGAGGCTGAGAGTGGTGGTGGTTGGGAGTGGTGGAGGATGAGAGTGGTGGTGGTTGTGACTCGCCCACCCCAGGGCTATGGAACACCCGGTGCCGGACCGGACTAGTCCGGGGGTCGTCAGTGGTGGCGGGGCCCGGCTCCGTGGCCCTGGTGGGTGTTAGTTAAAATAACTGGTGATGAATAAAGTTTATATTTGTCGTGACGCCACCTGTGGTTTGCGGCTATTAAGCCGCCGCTGCTGTAAGAGGCCTCCGTGGTGATGGAATGGCAGCAATGGTGGTACTGCTCCCCACAGGTGGAGCGGTGCCCCGGGGACACTGTTGGTGCTCGTGAGAGTCTATGGTGTGATGGAAGTCTATGCAGGCGACAATAACTGAGACAACACCAGAGGGTGCAATTCCAAGGTCTTTACTCACACTTCCTGGGCTGCAGCACACTGGTGCCTTTGGGCAGCTGGAACCCACTGTCCGGGACCTCCGCCGATCCTGGGTAGATCCTGGATGAAAGCCGGTACACTCCTCTAAAGTGTCTCTGTCTTCAGCTGTCTCCTTAAGCCTTGGCCTTGTTGGATGAACCTGGCTCGGCCTCCACTACAGCCTCCGGGCCGGGGGTCACCTGTCGGCTGATTATCCCTTTTCTAGAGGTTCTGCTATGGGCTGTGGCCCGGGGAGTTTGCAACTTTCCCTGGGCCTCGGTTTTTACTTTCGGAGATGACTTCTCCTCCTCTGGTTTCTAGGGACCGTCCCCTGTGCTCAGCTTGATCCCTCCACCGAATGACTTTGTGGAACAGGCCCTGCGCTCGTAAGCCTTGCAGCGGCCCTGGAATCCCTTCTTTTCTCGGCTTGGTGTCACCTGGACCCTCTGAGTCCCAGGGTCTTCACCAGGAAGCGTCACTTTCTTTCCTTGATCCTGTCTGACTAGAGCTCTATCCTCAGCTCTCTTCTCTGCCTCCCGCAGACTCTCTCTCCTACTACTCACTCAACTTGACCTTCCCTTTCCTCTACTTCCCTCGGGTGGCTCCTCCCACCTCCCCAGTTGCTAAGCTGTACCCTATAGGAGCAGGGATGGGTCTTACGGCCCCTCCCAGCATGCAGCATGGGAGGGTTGCTGCCACTGTCCCTGGTCCCAGTGTGTACCTAACAATGGGTGTAGTGTAGATTTGCCTGAGTACCGGCGTTCACTCCTTTCCTTAGCCAGAATGGGACATCACACCGCTGGATGGGGTGCAATGTTCCTGTGGCGACGGAAGCCTCAGGGGCGGCACAGTTGGGAGTGGTGGAGGCTGAGACTTGCGATGGTTGAAAGTGGTGAAGGCTAAGAGTGGCGATGGTTGGGAGTGGTGGAGGCTGAGAGTGGCAGTGGTTTGGAGTGGTGGAGGCTAAGAGTGGCAGTGGTTGGGAGGGGTGGAGGCTGAGACTTGTGATGGTTGAAAGTGGTGGAGGCTGAGAGTGGCGATGGTTGGGAGTGGTGGAGGCTGAGACTTGCGGTGCATGGGAGCGGGAAAGGCTGAGAGTGGTGGTGGTTTTGAGTGGTGGAGCTGACAGTGTCAGTGGTTGGGAGTGGTGGAAGTTGGAAGTGGAAGGGTCTGGGGAGGAGGAGGCTGAGGGTTGTAGAGCTTGGGAATAGAGGCGGTTGGGGTTTTGTTGGATTTTGGGAGTGGAGGAGGTTTGGTGGAGGAGGCTGGGGGTGGAGGTTGGGGGTCGCAGTGATGACGTTGGTGCCTTTTTCACATGCTTATTCTCTTTGCATATATTTGGGAGATGTTTATTTCAGATTTGGCAGAATTCTCCAGATTTCAGCTTCACTGTTGTGACTTTTTTACATTCTGATGATTAACTCTTCAATATGGAGGAGATTCAGGAACCGGCTCCAAATCTCCAGACGCTGTTATTACAGGATGGACGCCGGCCAGAAACTGACATGTAATGGACATACAGCAGTCACCATAATGGAAAGGGGCCGAGGCTGACAGTGTATCTAATCCTATCCTGTGTAATATAGTCTGCTGAGCTGTATCTAATCCTATCCTGTGTGATACTGTCTGCTGAGCTGTATCTAATCCTATCATGTGTGATACTGTCTGCTGAGCTGTGTATCTAATCCTATCCTGTGTTACTGTCTGCTGAGCTGTATCTAATCTTATCCTGTGTGATACTGTGTGCTGAGCTGTGTATCTAATCCTATCCTGTGTGATACTGTGTGCTGAGCTGTGTATCTAATCCTATCCTGTGTGATACTGTCTGCTGACCTGTATCTAATCCTATCCTGTGTGATACTGTCTGCTGACCTGTATCTAATCCTATCATGTGTGATACTGTCTGCTGAGCTGTATCTAATCCTATCCTGAGTGATACCGTCTGCTGAGCTGTATCTAATCTTATCCTGTGTGATACTGTCTGCTGAGCTGTATCTAATCCTATCCTTTGTGATACTGTCTGCTGAGCTGTGTATCTAATCCTATCCTGTGTGATACTGTCT
>NC_134360.1:52236492-52376492 GCF_048569485.1 Anomaloglossus baeobatrachus | reverse complement strand
AATTAGAACAGGGTGAGGGACATTTGTTATGATCTGGAACCATGGAAGACCACCATAAATCATTGGTAAAAGGTGACAAGAGCATTGGTAACTAATCTGGCCGCCATCCCCTTACTAAACATCAACACTAGAAGTAGCCGAGGGGTGAACTAACATCCCGTGCACCGCGAACCCAGCCGGAGAACTAGCTATCCTAAAGGAAGGAAGGATGAATAACTCTCTGCCTCAGAAATAGACCGCAAAAGGTATAGCAAGACCCCCACATTCAAGATTACGGTGATATAGGAAAATACAATACACAGATGGATGATAGGATCAGCAAAGGTGAGGCCCCACTGACTAAATAGGAAAGGATAGGAAAGGGGCTGATGGTGGCCAGAGAAAAACCGTGCAAAAATCCAAAAACCTGATAGTACAAAAAGCCCTCAGATCGCTAGATCTGAACTCCGTCCTATACCAGGCGCTCTTGTCATACCAATGAACAGAAAGCAGGAACCATTACAAATTCAAGAAGCAACAAAAACATGGACTAATAGGAGCAATACTCAAAACATAGCTGCAGGGAGCTTCCCAGCTAAACAACTGAGAGGGAAGATCCCTGCATGCAAATAAATTGAAAATAACCACAGTAAATGACAAACTCAGATAAGAGCAAAAAGAACCAAACAACAAATAAAGAGCCAAGCACTTATCTGGGATAGATGTGGTCTGGAGCATGATGAAGCAGGCTGGTGAACAAAGAACAACTGACATCCGGCATAGCCTGTTAGCAGACCAGGGTTTAAATAGGCAGAGAGTTAGCAATGGAAACGCCCATTGCTCAACACACCTGGTCTCTGTCCAAACCATTCCTGGCCACAAGAGGGAGCCTCACAGCAGCAGAAGCATAACTGACATTCACAACAGACATTACTACATAATGGGGGCAACTCATATGTCTTTATAGGATTTAGAATACTAAATGTTTACATACGTATACATACATACATACATCTGACCAACAAAAGGGGGAGGCAGGTCCAATTTTGCACCAGGGCCCACCGAACTCTATTTATGCCACTGACTTGTGTATGCCATCCTAGTAAAACTATCAGATGTAGCAGAGCTGAGCTGCCTCTTCTCATCACAGCGAGTCATCTGCTGCATTGACAGAATCATCTCTGCTGCATTTTTTTTCTTGCTTTATTAGAAAGCATTTTTGTGATTTCTGCGCCTGAATGTCTTATATTCTGCTTCACTGAACGCTGAAAACATCAAAAATGAGCACAAGCTGCAGATTCAAGGTCATTTGGATCAGGACAATCAACATTTGTTTAGTAAGTGAAGATTTCCATTAGCCTATCCTTCAAGAAGAGCAGCTGTGAAGCCTCAGCAGATGCACAAAGAGGGGGGAAGGGAGGGGGGCTCCGGCCTTGTCCATGGTGCTGAAACTACAAGAATCAACTCCTGATTTAGCCAGAAAGTCAAGAAAGAGAATATGAACAGAATAACCCTATCATGGACTTTAAGGCACTGCTCACATTTCATCTTCCACTCTTTCTTTTTCACCTGTTCTTCTTCTTCTCATTCTTCTCTTCCTCTTTTTTCTTTACGCGATATTCCTCATCCTTTCCCTTATTCTTCTTTTCATCTGTCTACTCTTCCTTGTTATACTGTGTTTCCCCGCAAATAAGCCCTAGCAGGAATTTTCAGACTTTTCAGAGTAAGGCTTAAATATAATCCCTACCCCAAAAATAAGACCTAGTCATGGTTCAATAATGACGTGCCCATGCAGCTAAATAAAGTTAAAGAATACAGCAGGACACTTCATTATAGAAAGCAGACACCCCCAAAAGAGAGAAGAAAGAAGAGAGAAGATCCCACAATCTTACTCACCAGACCCCGAATGGGATGCTGTGGAATGCAAGGACCTGTGGTGGAACGCACACGTGCACACATCCTGTGATACTAGACTGCTCAAGAGACCTGGGAGGCAGTGGAACGCGAGGACCTGAAGTGGAACGTATTGAGGACCCGTGATGGAACTTATCAAGGACCTGCGGTGGAATGTATTGAGGACCTGTGATGGAACTGATCGAGGATCTGCGGTGGAACATATTGTTAGGGCCAGGTGGACGGGCAGACCCAGGAGGTGGATCCACTGGGCCGAACACCTCACTGAAGGCAAGGGGTCCGGTAGCCGGAGCACTACAGGTAGCAGGACAGTCCGTTCGAAGGAGTGGAGTGTAGAAGTCCCTGGGACCACGGAGTCACCGAAGGTAGTCCGGGTGACGGAGCTCAGGTTCGGAGGCCGAGATGTTGTCAGGCAGAGTCCGGAACCGACGGAGCGAGAAGACGGGTCACCACAGGGATCAGCGATGGTATGGACTGACGGGATGGCGGACAGCCACCGTTCGGGGTTCGGGAGTCGACAGGACCGGATGGCGAGGCAGGAGCGGCTCTAGGAGAGAGATAGGTAAGTATACCGCAAGACACAAGAAGACCTGACTCCTAGCTTAGCAAAACATGAAGAACAGGCCCCGCCCACTTGGAAAGGATCCCCCTATATACCCAGTACCTGAACCTTCAATATCCTGTTGGAGGACACTGGCCCTTTAAGAGAGGGTCAATGACCGCGCGCGCGCCCTAATGCGCATGCGCGAGGCCCGGGTGCCAGAAGCCAGAGGAGGGAGCGGTGAGTAGGAAGCAGGAGAGCCGGGCTGAGGCCGAGTAGCCGACGGGTGCCGGGAGCGGGGACCGGGCTGCCTGGGGACCGCAGGCGATGGGGCAGGAAGGCTGTGGAGCGGGGGGCCGGGAAGCCTGGCACGGGAGCGGCGGAGCGCGACCTGAGAGCGGGGAAGCGTGGCAGGGGAGCCGGTAAGCAAGGCAGAGGGGCCGGGGAGCATGGCAGGGGAGCCGGGGAGCCTAGCAGGGGAGCCGGGGAGCGTGACACATATCAAGAACCTGCGATGGAACTTATCAAGAACCTGAGGTGGAATGTATTGAGGACCTGTGATGGAAGCCATTGAGGATCTGCGGTGGAACATATCAAGAACCTGTGGTGGAATGTATAGAGGACCTGTGATGGAAGCCATTGAGAATCTGCGGTGGAACATATTAAGGACCTGTGATGGAACTTATCAAGGACCTGTTGTGGAATGTATAGAGGACCTGTGATGGAATTCATTGAGGATCTGTAATGGAAATCATTGATGTGTTCCACTGCAAGTCTTTGATGTGTTCCACAGCATCCCAGGTCACCCTTCCAGCTGGAAGCAGTGCGGTCTCTTCAGATGTTTATGTGTGTGTGATGTTACTGCGATCTGATGTGTGTAGGTGTGTGAGTGCCATCCGAAAGCAGGGGAGGACCGCGGTAGAGCACACAAGGACCTGCTGGGAGTACCCACTATGGATCGCAGGAGGACCTGGGAGTGACACAGATATCCAGGGTCTAATTCTTTTCTTTTTACCACATCTTCTTAGCCTTTTTCTCCTTCAGTTCCTGGTAAGGTCATGTATGTCTTAAGAGCGTTTCTCAACTCAAGTCGTCAAGGCCCACGAACAAATCAGGTTTTCTGGATTTCCATAATATGGCACAGGTGATGGACTTATTCCACGTGCAATGTGCAATACTGTGCAATACTGTGAAAATCCTGAAAACATGATCTGTTGGTGGGCCTTGAGGACTGGATTTGAGAAACACTGCTTCAGACTGTTGTTTCTTAAGTCTTCTCAGTGCTGACTTCCATAATTGTCTTCTTTCATCAACTAACTATCCTCCTGTCACGGTTCCGCTGCGCGGAGCATCTTGTGTTGTTATGTTCTGCTATGCTCTCCTGCAGAGCCGGTACTTGCTATTCCATCGTGCAGAGCTTTTTGCAGGCTTGGCTGCTCTGCTGTTTGTCTTGAGCCCCTATGGATGGGTTGTCTCTCAGCTCTGGGTTCTATACTGGTCCTGGGAGGTGCCTACACAGATGCTCCTCACTCCTGGTGATTGCTCTGCTTCATTAGGGAACATGCTCACCCGGAACATTGCCAGTTGCATTTCCTAGTTATATAGTAGTGCTCTCGGCTCCCATAGTGTTTAGTGATCTGATCTTGGCTCTCGACTCTGGACTGTTGTTGACTCTTCTCTGCCTGTCTCCCTGTTTTTGTCATTACCTCCTGGCTTCTGACCTCAGACCTCCTCCTGACCATGTCCCCGCTTGCTCCCTGTATCTCGTACGTACTCTCCTGGAATCCTGACCCTCAGCTTGTATCTTGACCTCGTCTTTGTCTACCCCCAGTGTCCTGTCATTACCTCCTGGTGTTTGACTTCGAACCTCCTCCTGACCACGTCCCCGCCTGCTCCCTGTATCCTGTATGTACTCTCCTGGAATTCTTGCCTTTGGCTTGTATCTTGACCTCATCTCTGTCTGCTCCCAGTGTCCTGTCGTTACCTCCTGGTGTCTGACCTTGAACCTCCTCCTGACCACGTCCCCGCCTGCTCCCTGGAATCTGGACCCTCGGCTTGTAACTTGACCTCGTCTCTGTCTACGCCCAGTGTCCTGTCGTTACCTCCCGGCGTCTGATTTTGAACTTCCTCCTGACCACGTCCCCACCTGCTCACTGTATTCTGTACGTACTCTCCTGGAGTTCTGACCCTCGGCTTGTATCTTGACCTCGTCTCTGTCTGCTCCCAGTGTCCTGTCGTTACCTCCTGGCATCTGACCTTGAACCTCCTCCTGACCACGTCCCTGCCTGCTCCCTGGAATCCGGACCCTCGGCTTGTATCTTGACCTCGTCTCTGTCTGCTCCCAGTGTCCTGTCGTTACCCCCTGGCTTCTGACCTCGGCTTGTCTAACTACCTCTCCATTTACTGCACACAAGTAGTGTCTAGTGCCACCTAATGACGGACATCACACCTCCTTTTCCAATCATAATGGTCTTTCCAAGATTCTGTCCTTCATCCAGGTGATTTGTGACTTGATTTGCTTGGGGATTGTCTCCTCACATGAGTTCACCAGTTCTTCATAAACATATAGGTGAACCAGAAGTGCACACAAATCTCTGCAGAACTACCCCATTGTAATGGATGGCTCCGATACTGCGCTGTGCTGCTTCTCTCCTTTCTAGACACATGAAGCTCCTCCACCATCTCTATGACAGTATGTTAACATGAGCTGATAAAGGTTAGAAAGCTGAGACTCCAGTCACTTAGGCGTCTCTGACAACTCTGACCGCGCTCCATGTCTGTAACAAGCCTGGACGTCAATCACTGCCTGTAAATAAGCTCCATCCTAACGAAGTCAATTGCTACAAAGGGGAGAAGCGGGGTGTGATGGACGTATCGCATCAATTATCAGCGTCTTACAACTCAGTCATACAACAATGATGACAGATATTACTGGCAGATACCGGGCGCGTTGTTATTTTGGTGCATTAAGGGAACATTTCATGAAGGTCGGGTTTGTTTCCTACCATAGAAAACACAAGACAAATTCTTTTACTTTTTTCTTGAAAAAGGTCCAACCCAGGGGAACGTGAATGTATTCTTCTTAAAACTCCCAACTAAAATGGAATAAAAAATGTTGTGTTTCCCTTATATTATTTTGTACTGTTTATTATTATTTTTATTATTATTATTATTATTATTATTATACTCCAGAGCTGCACTCACTATTCTGCTGATGGAGTCACTGTGTACATACATTACATTACTTATCCTGTACTGATCCTGAGTTACCTCCTGTATTATACCCCAGAGCTGCACTCACTATTCTGCTTGTGCAGTCACTATGTACATACATTACATTACTTATCCTGTACTGATCCTGAGTTGCATCCTGTATTATACCCCAGAGCTGCACTCACTATTCTGCTTGTGCAGTCACTATGTACATACATTACATTACTTATCCTTTACTGATCCTGAGTTGCATCCTGTATTATACTCCTGAGCTGCACTCACTATTCTGCTGATGGAGTCACAGTGTACATACATTACATTACTTATCGTATACTGATCCTGTTACATTCTGTATTATACTCTAGAGCTGCACTCACTATTCTGCTATTGTGCAGTCACTGTGTATATACATTACATTACTTATCCTGTACTGATCCTGAGTTACAGCCTGTATTGTACTCCAGAGCTGCACTCACTATTCTGCTGGTGCAGTCACTGTGTAGATACATTACTTATTATGTACTGATACTGAGTTACATTCTGTATTATGTCACGCTCCCCGGGTCCTCTACTCCGCTCCCCGGCTCACCTGCCACGCTCCCCGCTCTCCAGCCTCCATTGGCCGCGCTTCCCAGGCCTCCTGGTCCCCGCTCCCGGCGCCCGTCGGCTTCCCAGCCCCTGGCCGGCTCTGCTGCTTCCTCCTTTCAGCTTCCTGCCCTGGCTTCTGGCACCCGGGCCGCGCGCATGCGCATTAGGGCGCGCGCGCGGTCACTGACCCTTTCTTAAAGGGCCAGTGTCCACTGACAGGAAATGATGCACACAGGTACAGGGTATAAAGGGGATTAATGTCCAAGGGGGCGGGGCCTGTTCTTCATGTTTCCCAAGCTAGGAGTCAGGTCTCCTTGTGTTCCTGTGAGATACTTACCTCTCTCTCTTTTAGAGCCGATCCTGCATTGCCATCCGGTCCTGCTGTATCTCAAACCCCGAACGCTGCCTATCTACCATCCTGACAGTCCGTACCATCCCGGTTCCCTGCGGTGACCCGCCATCTCGCTCCAACGGTTCCGGACCCCGCCTGACATCATCCCGGCTTCCGAACCTGAGCTCCGTCACCCGGACCACCATCAGTGACCCCGTGGTCCCAGGGACTTCTCCATTGTGTTCTAAGTGCACGGACTGTTCTGCTACCTAAAGTGCTCCGGCTACCGGACTCCGTTCCCTCTTCGGGGAGTTCGGTCCAGTGGATCCACCTCCCGGGTCTGCCCATCCATCTGGCCCTAACAGTAAGAACAGGCCATGGATCCCGCCGAAGCACTAGCGGCCTTGCAAGAGGAACTCCAACGCCAGCGTGAAGTCCAGACCCGCATGCTGAACTTTATGACTTCCGTGGACGCCCGCCTGAACACGCTACAAGCCTCGGTCACATCTTCAGCGCCCCGGGTCTCCACTAGTCAATCCACGGCTCCCGCTCCCGTGGCAGCCTCTTCGGATGCTTCCAGACTTCGTTTGGCTTCACCACCCCGGTACGCCGGAGATCCCAAGACCTGCAGAGGGTTTATAAACCAATGCTCCCTTCATTTCACGCAGCTGCCGCATTTGTTTGCCTCCGACCAAGCCAAGGTCGCCTTCATAATGTCTCACCTAGAGGGCGAGGCACTGGCGTGGATGAACCCCTTGTGGGAGAAGGAGGACCCTATGACCAAGAACCTCCAAGAGTTCCTGCAGGCCTTTCGCGGCACCTTTGACGAGCCAGGACGCGCCTCCGCGTCTGCTTCATCTCTTCTCCGGTTACGTCAAGGAACTCTGACGGTGGGTCAATACGCCATCCGTTTCCGCACCTTGGCCTCGGAACTTGGGTGGAATAACGAGGCCCTAACCGCCGCCTTCTGGGAAGGACTCTCGGGTCGAATCAAAGATTAGCTGGCTGGTCGTGACGTACCGTCCACCCTGGACGCCCTGATTACCCTAGCGACTCGAGTGGACATTCGCTTTCAGGAGCGGTCCAAAGAGGTGTCCCGTGAGAGACGTCCGGTACGGCATGCCTCTCCTCCACAGAAGCCCGCCGTACTCCAGTCAACGACCTCTGGTGCCTCCGTCCATGAGCCCATGCAGATCGACCGTGTGCGACAGTCTGAACAACGTCGAGCAGAGCGACTCGCTAAGGGTCTCTGCTTCTACTGCGGAGAGGGCACACACCTGCTACGCGCCTGTCCAGAGAGGCCGGGAAACTCCAAAGCCTAGGGTTGGTAGGAGAGGCCACCCTAGGTGCTGGGACTCTCTCAGACCCGGTTACATGGACTGTGCAAGTGACAACGGGAGAGACGCGGTTTACGGCTGAGGCGTACCTCGATTCTGGGGCAGCAGGCAATTTCATCCAGCAGGCCACGGTGGACAAATACCAGGTGCCTGTTACTCCACTCGCCAAACCTCTTGTGATTGCCTCTGTGGATGGGAGACCCCTCTCTGACACCATCTCCTGGATCACCAAGCCGCTTGAACTGCGTATCGGTGCTCTGCACACCGAGAACATCGCTCTCTACGTCCTCCCTCACATGTCACATCAAATCCTGCTGGGTCTTCCTTGGTTGCGAACACACGAACCTTCAGTCAGCTGGGGCACTGGCGATATCGCTCGATGGGGGCCTTCTTGCCATGACACCTGTCTGAAGACCATAAAACCCATCCGGCGACCTCCGGTTCCAGAGACCCTACCGGGACTACCCTCAGCCTATTGGTCCTTCGTGGACGTCTTTGATAAGAAGGAGTCAGAGGTACTTCCGCCACATCGTCCTTACGATTGTGCCATTGACCTGCTCCCGGGAACTACACCACCTTGAGGAAGGATATATCCATTGTCTCCAGCCGAAACAAGGGCCATGTCTACATACATCAAAGAGAGCCTGGCTAGGGGATTCATTCGGAGATCCTCCTCACCTGCTGGAGCTGGCATCTTCTTCGTAAAGAAGAAAGAGGGCGACCTACGACCATGCATAGACTACCGGGGATTGAACCAAATTACCGTAAAAAACAAGTACCCCCTGCCGCTCATCCCCGAATTGTTTGATCGGCTCAGAGGAGCTCGTGTCTTCACCAAGTTGGATCTTCGGGGTGCCTACAACCTGGTCCGTATTCGCTCAGGGGACGAATGGAAGACCGCGTTCAACACTCGTGATGGGCACTATGAATACTGCGTGATGCCCTTCGGCCTGTGTAACGCACCATCCGTCTTCCAAGAATTAGTGAACGACGTGTTCCGGGACCTTCTCTACGTCTGTGTGGTGGTATACCTGGATGACATCCTTGTCTTCTCTCCGGACCTCCAGACCCACCGAGAGAACGTGCAACTGGTTCTACAAAGACTGAGAGAGAATCGTCTGTACGCCAAGTACGAGAAGTGTGTCTTCGAACAGTCTTCTCTCCCCTTCCTGGGTTACCTCATCAACGAGACCGGACTGCAGATGGACCCAAAGAAGGTCTCTGCCATTCTCAACTGGCCTCCTCCTTCTGGACTGAAGGCAATCCAACGTTTTCTGGGATTCGCCAATTATTACCGCCAGTTCATTCCTCACTTCTCTGCTCTGACTGCTCCTCTCTCCGCCTTGACCAAGAAGGGGGCAAATCCAAAGGACTGGTCACCTGCGGCCGACGCCGCGTTTGGCTCTCTAAAGCGAGCCTTTGCCTCCTCTCCTGTACTCCACCGTCCAGAGTTAAACCGCCAGTTCACCTTGGAGGTGGATGCCTCCTCAGGAGCCGGAGCAGTGCTCATGCAGAAGTCCTCCTCCGGGAAGATGGTGACTTGCGGTTTCTTCTCCAAGAGCTTCTCCGCCCCTGAACGCAATTACACCATCGGTGATCGAGAGCTATTGGCAGTCAAACTGGCTCTGGAGGAATGGCGCTATCTTCTGGAAGGAGCAGTGCACCCCGTCATTATTTACACGGACCACAAAAACCTGGAATACCTGCGGTCTGCTCAGCGACTGAACCCCCGGCAAGCCAGGTGGTCCTTGTTCTTTGCCCGATTCGATTTCCAGCTCCATTTCCGACCAGCGGACAAGAATGTACGCGCTGATGCCTTGTCTAGGTCTTTCATGCCCATGGAGCAGGAAGAGGAGACATCCCAACCCATCGTCTGTCCAAGTAAGATTATTCCGGTGGCTCCTGTCACCCTGGCCCAGATACCGCCCGGGAAGACCTATGTCTCTGAGACAGACAGGCATAAAGTGCTACACTGGGGCCATGCCTCGAAAACAGCCGGCCATGCTGGTCAGAAGAGAACATGGAGTGCGATTGTACGTCATTACTGGTGGCCATCCCTTCGCACGGACGTCGCCTCTTTTGTCTCTGCTTGCTCTTCTTGTGCCAGGAACAAGACGCCCAAACACCTGCCATATGGCCGTCTACTGCCTCTGCCCATACCCTCAGTTCCCTGGCAACACATTGTGATGGACTTTATTACGGACTTGCCATTGTCCTCCGGACACACAGTCATATGGGTCGTGGTGGATCGGTTCTCTAAAATGGCCCATTTCGTCCCTATGGCTGGACTGCCCTCTGCCCAGGAACTCGCGGACGCCTATATACATCACATCTTCCGCTTGCACGGCTTTCCATCACACATTGTGTCCGACAGAGGAACTCAGTTCACCTCCCGCTTCTGGAGGGCTCTCTGCAAACATCTGGGAGTGACTCTGGACTTTTCTTCTGCCTACCATCCTCAGTCTAATGGCCAAGTGGAAAGGGTCAACCAAATCTTGACCTCCTTCTTACGACACTACATCAACGCCCATCACGACGACTGGTCCACGCTTCTTCCTTGGGCTGAATTCTCCCATAACCACCACGTCAGTGAGTCCTCCTCCAGCTCTCCCTTTCATGTCGTTTACGGACTTCAGCCCTCCGTCCCATTGCCTGTATCTCCTTCTTCGGATGTCCCTGCTGCTGATGCTGTAGCCCGTGACTTTGCAACCATTTGGGACTCTGTCAAGGCGTCCCTTGGGCGTGCTTCCCTGCGGATGAAGAGACACGCGGACAAGAGACGTCTGGATCCTCCATGTTTCTCTCCGGGAGATCTCGTCTGGCTTTCTTCCAAGTACGTCCGATTGAAGTTACCATCCTACAAGCTGGGACCTCGCTACATCAGACCGTTTAAAGTCATCGGCAAGATCAATGAGGTCTCCTACAAACTGCAGCTTCCGGCCACGATGAGGATACCCAACTCCTTCCACGTCTCCCTGCTCAAGCCGGTGGTCCTTGGTCCCTTCTCCGCTGCTGCCAGTCCGGCTCCTCCTCCTATCGCTGAGGACGACATCCATGCGGTAAGGGATATCGTGGCCATGAAGACCGTACGAGGCCGACAGTTCTTCCTGGTGGACTGGGCAGGGTATGGTCCTGAGGATAGGTCCTGGGAGCCCAAGGAGAATGTGGGTACTCCGCTGATCCGTGCCTTCCTGTCCCGGTTGCGGGGAGGGGGGCGTGGGGGGGGTACTGTCACGCTCCCCGGGTCCTCTACTCCGCTCCCCGGCTCACCTGCCACGCTCCCCGCTCTCCAGCCTCCATTGGCAGCGCTTCCCAGGCCTCCTGGTCCCCGCTCCCGGCGCCCGTCGGCTTCCCAGCCCCTGGCCGGCTCTGCTGCTTCCTCCTCTCAGCTTCCTGCCCTGGCTTCTGGCACCCGGGCCGCGCGCATGCGCATTAGGGCGCGCGCGCGGTCACTGACCCTTTCTTAAAGGGCCAGTGTCCACTGACAGGAAATGATGCACACAGGTACAGGGTATAAAGGGGATTAATGTCCAAGGGGGCGGGGCCTGTTCTTCGTGTTTCCCAAGCTAGGAGTCAGGTCTCCTTGTGTTCCTGTGAGATACTTACCTCTCTCTCTTTTAGAGCCGATCCTGCATTGCCATCCGGTCCTGCTGTATCTCAAACCCCGAACGCTGCCTATCTACCATCCTGACAGTCCGTACCATCCCGGTTCCCTGCGGTGACCCGCCATCTCGCTCCAACGGTTCCGGACCCCGCCTGACATCATCCCGAACCTGAGCTCCGTCACCCGGACCACCATCAGTGACCCCGTGGTCCCAGGGACTTCTCCATTGTGTTCTAAGTGCACGGACTGTTCTGCTACCTAAAGTGCTCCGGCTACCGGACTCCGTTCCCTCTTCGGGGAGTTCGGTCCAGTGGATCCACCTCCCGGGTCTGCCCATCCATCTGGCCCTAACATATATCCCAGAGCTGCACTCAGTATTCTGCTCGTGCAGTCACTGTGTACATACATTACCTTACTTATCCTGTACTGATCCTGAGTTACATCCAGTATTATACTCCAGAGCTGCACTCACTATTCTGCTGGTGCAGTCACTGTGTACATACATTACTTATTCTGTACTGATCCTGAGTTATATCCTGTATTATACTCCAGAGCTGCACTCACTATTCTGCTGGTGCAGTCACTGTGTACATACATTACATTACTTATCCTGTACTGATCCTGAGTTACATCTTGTATTATATTCCAGAGCTGCACTCATAATTCTGCTGGTGCAGTCACTGTGTACATACATCCAATTACTGATCCTGTACTGATCTGAAGCCCTTTCCTTTTAGTGTCAGTGGGATTTCAAAAGATTGAAGCCCTTTGAATAAAGACAAATATCCTGGCAGTTGGTGTATCCCCCTTAAAATCCTATTGCACTTTATGGCCATCTAGCTTACATTACTCTAGAGAATGGGATCTCTGAGAAGACAGCTGAAGCGGTGCGGCAATCTTATGATCCGTGGTTTCCACTTCAGCCATCCTTGGAAACCTCTGAAATGTCACTCCAATCATTTGAAGAGCGACGAAACCTCAGAACTTGTCAGGTTTCGGCTCCTGACTCCACCACTGACCACATGTCCAGATTGTCCTTTTCTTGTGACAATCAAGTCTTCATATTAGGTCAGTCATTCCTTTCCACAACACTGAAGGAAAGGGAGCTCTGAAGTAAGACTCCTCTTTACCGGGCCTGGCTTTGTGGGCACGGCGGGGCCGGCGGCCTCTTACGGGGACATATGAAGTTCTGTCTGCGTCTTGTCTTCAGGTCTCGTTTCTTGAACTCTTTCCCTCAGGCTCCTGACTGTTTCTTTTTACTTTTAGGTAATAAATAGTCTCTATTATTTTATGAGCAGAAACAACAAAGATGAAGGAAAAAATATCTAAATACTCAAAGTGTACAAGAAACACGGACTGGATACAGAACTAATGGCCGCCAATCAGGAGGAAGAAGATCGGAGTCAACTGTTAATTGCAGGAAAGTTTCTTCTAAAAGTTTTAATAATGGGAAGGCTTAAAATTCAGAAGGGTCCAGTCATAATAAGATGAGCGCACAGTGCCTTCCTTCTGGAACTCCAGCTGTGATCTGCGGGGAGAACTTTCAGGGAGGTATAAATGTCCATGTGGTGCCTCCATAGGAGAAATACAGTATTACACTCTGCACATTCATATTAATGACTTGTCTGTGGAGAGATCCTCTGGAGACAACAATACTTAAAGGGAAGCAACCATCAGGTTTTTCATATATAAAGTAAAGTCAGTGCTCTACTGGCACTAGGATGCTGAATATAACCATACCTCTTGTTCTGAGATTAGAGGTTTTATCTCAGAAATATGTGCAAGTAAAGTTCCAGCAATGCACTGCTATTTGAGTGACAGGTGCAACAGGAAGGGAATAAGTGGGTCAGGTCTTGCTGTCTATTCCCGCCCCTGTCTGTCTGTCTCCCTGCGCCGGAATTAACGTCTATGATGGTGACAGAGGGAGGAAGGCCAGGCAGACATTTTCTCATTCCCCTCCTTTTTGCCCCCCGCTTCTTCTCATTCCCCTTCTCCTCCTCCTTATTACCCTCCTTTTCGTCCACCTTCTCCTCCTCCTTCTCATTCCCTTCTCCTCCTCATTACCTTTCTTTTCCTCCTCCTTTTTTTCCTCCTTCTTATCCCCCTTCTCCTCCTCCTTCTCGTCCTTTCCCTCTGTTTTTTTTCTTCTCATTCTCCTCCTCCTCCCTCTCCTTGTTTTCATCCTCCTTCTCCTATTTTTCCTCCTCTTGCCCATCCCCTCATTCTTTGCCTTTTCCCTCCTCCCCCACCTCATAACCCTCCTGCCCATTCTAATCCCTCTCCTCTTTCTCCTCCCTCTTCTCCTTCTCCTCCTCCCTCTCTTCCACTTCCTTCTGCCCCTCCTTCTCCTCCTTCACCTTTTCCTCCTCCTCCCTCTCCTTCTTTTTCTCCCTCTCTTCCAGTTTCTCCTGCCCCTCCTTCTCATTCTTGAGCCCCTTCTCCTCCCTCTTCTCCTTCTCCTCCTCCACTTCCTGCCTATTCTTCTCCTCCTTTGCCTTTTCCTCCTCCCTCTCCTTCTTCTTCTTATCTTCTAATTCCTCCTGCACCTCCTTCACCTTTTTGTCCTTCTACTTCTTCTCCTCCTCATCCTCCTGCCCCTTCTCATCTCTCTCCTCCTTCTCTTCTAATTCCTCCTGCCCCTCCTTCTCCATCTCCTCCACCTATTCCCTTTCTTCCACTTCATTCTGCCCCTCCTTCTCATCCTCCTGCCTATTCTCCTCCCTCTTATCCTTCTCTTCCTCCCGCTCTTCCACTTCCATCTGCCCACCCTGCTCCTCCTTCACCTTTTCCTCCTCCCTCTCTTCTAATTCCTCCTGCCCCTCCTCTTCCTTTGCCTTCTCCTCCTCCTGCCCCTTATCCTCTCTCTCCTCCTTCTCTTTTCTACTTCCTTCTGCCCCTCCTTCTCCTTCTCATCCACCTACTCCCTTTTTCCACTTCATTCTGCCCCCTTCTTCTCTTCCTCCTTCTCCTCCTTTGCCTTCTCCTCCTCCTTGGGTCTTGTTCTGTTTCAATACTCTGAGCTGGAGCTGGTGAAGATATAGGATAGAAATCAAGATGGGACATATGAAGGGTCAAATTTATATTTTTTGCATTTATGTTTTCTTTAAAGAAACAGTGTTAACATTTTTGCCATCAGAAAACTGATAGCAAAATATTGTAGTTTAGCAATGTGCATCACTTTTTATAACGCAACTTAAACTTGTGGTGAAGCGTCTGAAACGTTCAATCAGCAGAGTGCAGAGTTGTGGCTGCAGCTTTGAAAGTGACTGGAGTAGTGAAGGTTGTACAGTTGGGATAGAAGACGTAGAATAGTGACTGCAGCTTTGGATGTGGATGGAGTGATAGATGCAACATTGAGACTACGACTTTGGAAGTGACTGGAGATGATATAATGTAACTCTATCCTGCTGTCTTCTAGAGTTTTGCTGCTTTCTCCTATTTGATACATATATTTATTTTTCTTCCCTTTTATGGGGGAAGATAAGAAGCCGTTCGTCTTATGAAAATGGTTGCTTTTTGTTTTATGCCCTGGCATGCATATTGTATGAGCGTACATCAGGCCTCATCCTGGGTAAAATGACACCGGTGATTGTGGAGATGCTTCAGTAACTTTATCTGAGCGTCTTTATTGATTTCTTCCTTTTTGCTTACACTCCTGGATGAAGATGTGCGGACGATTCTATGAATCAACAGGATGAGTTACCTAAAGTGCAGGCAATAGAGAAGGACCTTTATAGACCCGCTCTATATCAATAGCTTCACGAGGAGATGCAGAATATCCAAGATATAACGCTCCGATCCATAATCATTGCTCACAGTCAGGATCTATTACATAAGAGACCACGCCATCACTGACATGATAGGCGATAACATGGAAAGATCCCTACAAAGGATTCCAACGTTACATGATGTGTCAGTCTCTGAAAGTGCACCACATAGTGTAGGCTTAGGTACTGCTGTTCAGCAGACAGTATCACGCATAAGCTTAGCTACAGTGGCTTAGCAGATAGTTTCACAAACAAAAGGATTAAATATTTACATTCAGTAGACAGTATCATACATGATAGGATTAGTTACAGAAGCTCATCAGATATTATGTGTGATACTAAGATTAGATATGCATTAAAGCAGACAGTGCTGTAAGGGGCAGTGTGTGTGGGGGGATATTATGGAGAAGGGCATTGTGTGGGGATATTACAGAGAAGGGCAGTATGGGGGGATATTATGGAGAAGGACAGTGAAGGGGAGATATTATGAAGAGGGTCAGTGTGTGTGGGGATATTACAGAGAGAGGCAGTGTGGGGGAATATTATGAAGATTGGCAGTATGGGGGGACATTATGGAGAAGAGCAGTTTGTATGAGGATATTACAGAGTGGAGCAGTGTGGAGGGATATTATGTAGATGGGCAGTGTGTGGGGATATTACAGAGAGGGGCAGTGGGGATGTTATGCAGAGAGGTTTTACGGGGGACATTATGGAGAGGGGCAGTGTGTGTGGGGATATTA
The DNA here is from genome assembly GCF_048569485.1 of Anomaloglossus baeobatrachus. NCBI lineage: Eukaryota > Metazoa > Chordata > Amphibia > Anura > Aromobatidae > Anomaloglossus > Anomaloglossus baeobatrachus. Next base: position 52,360,478 of record NC_134360.1, on the reverse strand, counting down.
CAGAGAGTGGCAGTGAGGAGGATGCTATGGAGAGAGGCAGTGTACAGTATGTGAGGATATTACACAGAGTGGTAATGGGGAATGTTATGGAGAGGAGCAATGTGGGGGAACATTATGGAGAGAAGCAGGATGTGTAGAAATATTACAGAGAGGGGCAGTGGGGAGGATGTTATGGATGTTATGGAGAGGGGCAGTGTATGTGAGGATATTACTTAGAGTGGCAATGGGGGATATTATGAAAGGGGGCAGTGTGGTGGACATTATGTAGAAGGGCATTGTGTGGGGATATTACAGAGAAGGGCAGTGTGGAGGGATGTTATGGAGAGGGGCAGTGTGTGGGGGGACATTATAGAGAGGAGCAATGTGGGTATGTTTTGTCCAGGAAGCACAATGAAAGAAATGTATGTACTGTCTGTGCTTCTGACTCGGGATTCATGAACTGACAGTGGTTTTTGTGCCGCATACTTGTACTGACATTGGTTCTGATCTTGTACACATGTAGCATTGATTCATAACGTACTTCATACCTATATTAAAACTTAAAAGCCAAAAAAAATAGATTTAAGATTATGAGGAGGATTTGTTGAGTTTCTGCTCCTAACACTCAGTTCAAGTTGGCGTGTGTTTACACTGATATTTTATGGAGCAGAAACTCTACAAATCCTCAACAAATACCGTACTCAATACTTGCTACTTGTGATGCATTAATGTACTGATGATGGTTCTGGTCATGTATTCATGTAAGTAACCCTTTAAAATGTTTGCTGACCTTGGGATTGGTTCAGTATGGCGATGTGGCCCTTGGACCAAAAACTGTTTTGCACTCCTGCTCTACCCCATCAGGTCTAGCTTCATATATCCCACCACGTTTAGATCCTCCTGTCAATGAGACTGGACTAGTTTTCCCAGCAGCCAGCAGAGGGCAGCATCCCTTCAGATGAAGCACAGATGGAGTTAGTAGCAATGTGGTAGTTTTGCCTGCCCTGATAAGTGGGCACTGGTGTAACAAACTACTGTGTGCAGCATTACTTAGCTGTGCACCCTCTGAGTACATGGCGGCGCATGTACATTATTTGGCACAATATAGGAGTGTGTGGGATTTGTTTGGCATTGTGTAGGTAAAATATGGCACCATTTGTTTGTCGCAGCGTGGGCCCTGTTTGGCTGTACATGGACAAAATATAACTCAAAATATGGACGTTTTTGGCAACTTCTCATCACTATGTGGGAAAGTACTATATTATGGCTTTATGTAGGTACTTTATCACATTATGTTTCCCACTGGAAAATACATTCTGTGTCTGGCAAATAGCGGAAGGAGGCACTCAGTGTACTACCCATGCCCACTGAGCCGTCTGCATGTCACTTTTGTCCCACTGAGTGCACTATTCATTGTGATATTATTTATCGGAGCACTGTATGGCACTATTTATCAGCACACTGTATGGCACTATTTATCAAGCCACTTTATGGCACTATATCAGCATACTATGGCACTGTTTATTGGGGCACTCTATAGAACTATTTATCATTGCACTGTATGGCACTATTTATTGGGGCACTGCATGGATCTATTTATCATTGCACTATATGGCACTATTTATTGGGGCACTGTATGGCACTATTTATCATTGCATTGTATGGCACTATTTATCGAGGCACTATATGGCACTATTTATTGGAGCATTGCATGGCACTATTTATCGGAGCACTGTATGGAACTATTAATCGGGGTACTGTATGGCCCTATTTATCAGGCCCCTATATTGCACTATTTATCGGAGCACTGTATGGAACTATTAATCGGGGTACTGTATGGCACTATTTATCAGGCCACTATATTGCACTATTTATTGGGGCACTGTGTGGCAGTATTTATCGGGGCACAGTATGGTATGATTTATCGATGCACTGTACGGCACTATTTATAGGGGCATTTTATGGCACTATTTATCGATGCACTGTATGGCACTATTTATCAGGACACTAGAGCACTGTATAGCACTATTTATTGGAGCACTGATGGCATTATTTATCAGTGCATTGTATATCACTAGGTATTGGGGCCCTGTTCAGCACTATATATCATGGCACAGTATGGTACGATTTACTGAGGCACTGTATGGCATTATTTATCTGGGTATTGTATGGAACTATTTATCATTGCATTGTATAACACTATTTATCAGGGCTCTATATGGCATTGTTTGTCAGCGCAATGTATGACACAATTTTTTGGGGCACTGTATGACACTATTTATCAGGGCATTGTATGGCACTGTTTGTCGGGGCACTGTATTGTATTATCAGGGCACTGTATGGCACTATTTAACAGTTCGCTTATAGCACTGTTTATCAATGCACTGTATAGCACTATTTGTCGGGGCACTGTATGTCACTGTTTGTTGGGGCACTGTATGACATTATTGGGGCACTCTATGGTGCTATTTATCAGTTTGTTGTATGGCACTATTTATCAGTGCACTGTATGACAATATTTAGCATATACTTCTCTCAAAGATTAAGCCATGCACATGTAAGTACACAACACACGGACGGTACAGCAAAACTACGAATGTCTCATTAAATCAGTATAGTCTGTCACAATTTATCGGGACACTGTATGGCACTATGTATCATTGTACTATATGGCACTATTTATCAGAGCACTGTATGGCACTATTTATCATTGCACTGTATGGCACCATTTATCAGAGCACTGTATGGCACTATTTATCATTGCTCTGTATGGCACCATTTATCAGAGCACTGTATGGCACTATTTATGGGCAGCACGGTGGCTCAGTGGTTAGCACTGCAGTCTTGCAGCGCTGGGGTCCTGGGTTCAAATCCCACCAAGGACACCATCTGCAAGGAGTTTGTATGTTCTCCCCGTGTTTGCGTGGGTTTCCTCCGGGTACTCCGGTTTCCTCCCACACTCCAAAGACATACAGATAGGGACTTTAGATTGTGAGCCCCAGTGGGGACAGTGTTGCCAATATATGTAAAGCGCTGTGGAATTAATAGCGCTATATAAATGCATAAAATTATTAATTATTATTATTTATCATTGCACTATATGGCATCATTTATCGAAGCACTATATGGCACTTTTTATCATTGCACTGTATGACACCATTAATCAGGGCACTATATGGCACTATTTATCAGAGCACTATATGGCACTATTTATCATTGCATTGTATGGCACCATTTATCGGAGCACTATGTGGTACTATTTGTCATTGCACCATATGGCACCATTTATCGAGGCACTGTATGGCACTATTTATCATTGCACTGTATGGCACTATTTATTTGGAGCTGTCCAGTGCTGAAACTGTATTTTCATGTATAAGTATGAGGATGCTTAGGTTGGAGCGGAGCATACCACACATTGGTGTCCTCCCTTTACTTGGAAGGTTTGATATGATTATATGACTGTGAATATATCACACCTTAGGATTGGATACGCCATCTTAGCAGACAGATTGCATAAGTCAGGCCTAGATACTGTGATTTTGCAGCTAGTATCACACGATAGTTTAGATACCTTGGCTTTGTAAACCGTATCACACATGGAAGGCTCAGCAGAGAGTTTCACACATGTGAATTGTGTCCATCTGCTTGACTATGAAACAATGTATCTCATATTAGAGGCCATGGAATAATCAAACTCCCAGAATAAAACACTAAATATTTATTTCCACGGCTAAATCTGCATTTTCCAAAATCACAACAATGGTGTAATTGTCGTCGCCTACTTAATGGCCTCAGCATTTCTGCGCATTGTTCTCGCCACGAGCCGTTGAGGGTGTTATAATTTTCTCGGAGCTTTCCCCGATCAGGCGTCCTTGGATTTCTCCGACAATGTAATGAAACATAAGAGATCCCGCTTCCCACAACAAGCGCTCCGACCCTTCCCTCCTCCTGTCTGTGGAGCTGTATACAATGAGTATATCATTTATGACTCAACGAGCGGTGATTCCGCATGGCTGCGAGAGCGCGGCGACAGAATCAAATGATTAATTACAGCCGCGGCTTAACAAGTGTAGAGGAGAAAATCATTTGTCCCATATGAATGTATATTGTCAAGTATCATCACAGAAAACGCGTCAACAACAGTGAAACACAAGTAATTACAATGTCCTCTAATCAGTGCAGGATCACAGCCGGTCCCTCTCCTGGATACAGCGCGTGTCCGGTCCCCAGGTGATGGCGGATACCACCGGCTGCTCCAATGGCCCTTACACCGAGATGAGCCAAGGCTTAAAAAGCCTCTGTGCCACCGATGCACCCCATAAAGATACTTCATATGGCATGGGGTTCCTCGCAGCGCATCTGGTGCCCATGATTGTGCCACATTTCTAATTTGGAGCTGACACAGATTGGCATGTGTTTTTCAAATGCCATTGACTTTTATTGGGGCCTGATTAACCCATCGATTGGTGTTCTAAGGTGAAGACATCTGGGGACCTCCCATTTCACTGCTCTCTGAATTTAGCTAAAGGCAATACCTAGGTTGCTACCCTTGGACTAGTTTTGTCAAGAGATTCCCCAGGAACACAGGGTAACCTACACTGGTCCTAAGGTTGGGGCCCCAGTGCTCACCCTCAACCCCGGAGGTACCCTTGAAGGTAGGGGGGTCCTGGCCCCCAACCTGGTCCTGATAACTGTCCTAACCCTGTTGGTAATGCGGGGGGCACGGGGTAGGCAGTGGAAGTTGTGTGTACAGGGGTCACCAGGCCGCAGCTCAGCCGCTCAGTAACTCATTGCCGCCACTCCACTAAAAAGATGGTTCCGTAACAGTCCACTCTTCACTCCATTCTCACTCTGAGACAATATACTGCACACCATGTATTTTTTTTTCAAACAACAAAACTTTAATTATTTTTTTCACCACATATACAGCATCTATCTTCTTAACTTTAATCCTTGTCACAGATGCCACGGGTGTGTCAGTCATGTGGTTTCTGGCAATAGAAGGTCACAGCGTTTGGCTGCACAAAATTCTCCCTGACTTTCTATTGTTCCTGCTGACAGTATTCATTGTATTTGGTAGCTTTCCTGCTGGATTTTCATCTCTCCCCTTTAAGACCCAGCAGGAGCCTTCCTTCCATCCAGCTGCTGATTATCAGTATTCTCTTGGTGCTTATGTGCTGCCCCCGTGTCAGCAGCCGGGCTGCTCGGATCCGGATCCGCGGTGGCTCGAGGGGTCTCCGGACCAGGGGGTCGAGCGGCCACTCAAATGAAGGAGGTATTTACAGGGGATTGTGTATAGAGTTCGTGCCGCCACCCGCGGTATGTGGTAAGGTGGAGTACCATCGCTGCAGTTGGGAGTACCCGGGGGCGATGGAGTGGGGCAGCTAGGTGTCAGAACCCTCCATGGGTAGGGGAATGCCCCGGGACTCGGTGATGGTATTCGGGGAGTGCCGTGGGGAGCGAAGGGGGTCACTTGCGTACTCACTCAGTCCATAAAGCTGACACCGACAACTGGATAAACCATAGTTCTGGACACCGCTGCCGCTGAAGGGAGCTAGTTCGGGTCCCGTCCCCAATGATGCTGTCTGGTGATCCGTGACCTGCCTCCTGGCACTAAATTTACTTCTTTGTTGGTCCTGGTAGTATGGAACTAGTCGAGTCCCACACCCCACTATGGCTAAGTGTAGGAGCTTGCTCTCAGGGTTTACGCTTGGGATTCTCTGGACCGTTTTGAGTGGAAAGTCCTATCCCCCTCGTTGCGCTAGTACCCCGAATCTGGAGCGGGTGGAGAGTGGATGTGGAAGGCTCCGTTCTCGTCGGGTAAATTGTCAGGTTACCTGAAGCTATTCCCTGACCTAGAGTCCACGTACCGCGTCGTGTCCTGGTCCCAGCCCGGTGTTGGTGCAAGGCCGCAGGCTGTCCTCCTCGACAGTTCCGTGCCCCTTGTCACGATCCCCTGTGACCGGGGGTCAACTCCTTCTAGGCCTAGACCACCGTCTGTCACCTAGATAGCTTCCTAGGAGCCCGGCTCCTGACCTTCCCTCTCCTTCACTTCCAAACTACTTCTCACTACTCCTGACACTCCTGACCTCCCCTAACCAACCCTCCAAGTGGGCGACCCTATTCCACTGAGGCCGTTCACTGGTGTGTCTGGTGGGTGTGGTGCAGAGTGTACCTAGGGTTTTAATTAGCTGATGTAGGCAACACCATGCAGTTAGGGACCCATAACCAAGAAGGATGTGGATATTGCACGGGAGGGCAGATTGTATAATACCCTGTGACGACCTGATAGTCCAGGGACGTCACACTTAAAGACTCCAATCTTCCCTGGTCTGGTGCTAGTGATATTATTCAGTTCATTCAAGCTCTGGTTGCAAGCAGGTGGCTTGTACTCCTCTGTGGTATCATTGCTGAACTTCAACCTGAGTCATCCGTGGATAAGTAATTCATACTTTTTCCCCGTGTATCCTCCTTGTGTCATCTATAGTATTTAGTGGGTTTGACAAAGAGCTCATCCCACCTGTTCCTTATTTGGGGTCCAGCACTAGGCATACCTAGGGTCAAGTATCCTGCTCGGTGCAAGGGTGCGGAACCTATCTAGGGTGGTGAGGGACCCCTGGGACCAGAGGTAGGTTTGGTCAGGGGTCACCATCTCCCCCTTTCCTAGACACAGGGTTTCCCTTCCCATTTGCCATTCACTTTGTACTTCCCCATACCAAGCATAGCACAGGTTGCACCAATAATGTGCTCGCCCTCGACTGGCACCAAATGGACATAATTTCTTAGCCTCAAAGCAATGCGGGAGGATTCAAATAAAAGCCAGGTCAACAAGAGATTGAGGAAAGTGTCAGGGATGTGGCAGTATGGGTTTTTCGAGATGCCGGAATCCATGTGCACAACTTAGCAGCAGAAACGAGAGCAGCGACAGATCAGACAGACGTGCAATGGAGAAGACAGAATCGCCCAGACGAGTGGAGGTAGCATGGCAACTTGGGAAATTCGGATTATTTCCTGCAACACTTGATAGTGATGGGGGTCATTGTGGGATGAAGCCAATGGTGACGTCTAAATCCCATAGTGAGAAATTACCATGTGTATTCACTACCTTACGCCATGATGTTGGGTTTTGTAACATCTCTAAACCAGACTCGAGACGTCACTTCAATTTCTTTCACTGAATTTTTCATGTTGTTCCTTTTCTAAAATTGGCTCCTTCTCCGACAGTTCTCCATGCTTTCGCTCCCAACCAGGATAGGCCGATCATCAAAACCAATGATTGTCTGCAGCGGTGACCAATTATGTCATCTATCTGTCCCACAATGGGCACTTATTTATACGTCATCCTGGGCCGAGTAAAAGTAGCAGTGCAGACTGTAACGTTCACCGCCGGGGATGGTACTGCGGTGAGAAAAAGTGGACCCACTGGACCACAGGGAGACCCCAAGTGTACCCTTTCGTGGGGTAAAGTCCAGGACTGTGTCAGCTGACTCTCAGGACAGGGGCAGACATAGGAGCAGACAGGACTGAGCCTCAAGTGTAGACGTGGACCATCAGGGTAGCTTGAGGTAGACGGCACAGGCAGGATAGACAGGCAGAGTCTCTAGCACCAGCGGGGCAGAACGGACAGGCAGAGTCACTGGCAAGGCACATGGCATGGCCAGGACAGACACAGTCAATAGTACCAACAAGGCAGAATGGGCTGGTAGCAAGTACAGGCAGGGCAGGACTGGAATCAGGTGCCAACAAGGCAGGATGGACTGGGACCAGGTACAATGAACTATCTGAAAAAATGAAAAATATTAAAATGGAATATGCATAACTGCTATGAATAATAGGAATATAAGAGATGTTTAGCCATTGCAAACCACGCCAAGGTAATCTCTATTACCTTGGCGTGGTTCGGGGCTCTTTTGCATTGATCAATACAATGGCTAAGCATCTCTTATATTCCTATTATTCATAGCAGTTATGCATATTTCATTTTCATATTTTCCACTTTTTCAGATAGTTCATTGTAATTTTCAGTCTAATATTCCCATAGCAGTTCTGCTTTTCATTATTCCCCTATACATTGTGACTTGTGTGCAACTCTTTATCCTATTGTATAGTTATATGTTTTTGAGTCTTGCACCTTGTTCACACCATGGAGTTCCAGATGTACATTCTTTAATTGGGACCAGGTACAAGCAGGGATAGGACTGGAACCAGGTGCCACCACGGCGGGACAAACTGGGACCAGATACAGGAAGGGACAGGACTGAAACCAGGTGCCAATAGGCTAGGACCAGGTACAGGCAGGAACAGAACAGACACGGCAAACAGGACAGGATGGGCAGGTGGCCTGACAACTAGCTAGGCAGAGTATAAGTGACTAAGAGAATTGAGGGTGTTGAACAGGCGCCTTCCCTAGTGGGAGCGTGCCTAAAATATCCAGTACCTTTCAGCGATAGACTGAGAGGCACTTTCTAGGAGTGGTGCACTGACCCTTTAAGAAAGGAGCACTCCCGGAGCCCCTGTGCACACACAAGGCCCGGGAGGTGGTAGGAGGAGGAACTCATGTGGAGGAGAGCCGGCCACAGTGGTGAATGAGAGCACGTCCCCGCAGGCGGGGAGAGCAAGGAGTGTAGGGACGCAGCATTACACAGATTGAATCAACAGCAAAAAATATATGTATTTAGGAAAAGATCTACAATGGAATTATAAATCACTGACAAAGAGAAGATAATCAATATAAAAGCTAATTTTTATTGGTTATAAAACATAAAAACATAGACAAGATGTCTCAGGGAAGCAAGCCCCACAGAAGGGGTTAAAAATATATAAATCTTGTTGTTATGTTGGGAACACCATAAATTTCACATAATCATTATTATAATAAATATCAACCCGTATAAAAACAGTGATGGTATATGAATGTAGCTATAACAGTATATAGTGACACAAGTTTGTTATAATAATGCAAGACTAAGGAAAGTCAGAAAACAGCAAAGTAACAATCAATATACCTACGGGGTATCACAGAATGTGAAGAATTGTCCAACACCCTCTCCGACGCACGTTTCGTAATGTGTAGCGCTTTTTCCAAGAGTGCCTAAGCGTGCCTAAAATACCCAGTAACTTTCAGCGATAGACTGAGAGGCACTTTCTAGGAGTGGTGCACTGACCCTTTAAGAAAGGAGCACTCCCAGAGCTCCTGTGCACACACAAGCCCCGGGAGGTGGTAGGAGGAGGAACCCATGTGGAGGAGAGCAGGGACGCCAGGCAGCGTGTGAATGAGCCGGCCACAGCGGTGAATGAGAGCAAGTTCCCGCAGGAGGGGAGAGCAAGGAGTGTAGGGACGCAGCGTTACACAGACTGACACAAAGGCAGTGAACGGCTGCTGACAACCTTCACGGTCACTATAATGGTGGCCATCTGTGGTTACCAGCAGCCTCTATTTCCTATGTAAGAGGCCAGGATAATTCAGAAATGACTAATAGTCTATTACAAGACTCCGCCACGTACATTTCTTGGTGGATGTATTAATAGAAGTGTCCTTTAATTGCGTCGTTTAGCAGTCACTTTTCGAGCGCTGAGTGCATGTTCCTGCAGATAGCGGTACGTCGCGCACATCGCGAGTGCCCATATGATGGAGCAGCCTCTTACATTTCTGAGAAGCACAGACCTTGCGTTTGTAGTGCCATCATAACCGCTCTTCACTACATGAAGGTCTCCTGCCTCGCCGTCCTTGACTTCGCATCTCCTTGTAAAATATTCATGGCTGAATGACAGTTTCTGTCTGATTCCGTGAAGACGCGCTTTACAACATGAATTAAGCATCTCTCTCCCTTTTGCCACCCTCTCTGAGACCGGCACAAGTTCACCGGATTGAGGGCACGTGGCAGGTGTCTGGGGGCCGCCGCCGGGGACGATCACAGCAATTAGCCGAGATTTAGGTGATTTTTATGTGGGGAATTGAAGCAGATCAAGTCACTTATTCATGTTGAATCTGAACAGAGCCATGTCGGGGTCAGCAGATAACTTCCTAGCCACCGACGCTTCTCCGGGAGGAGTTTTTTCCCTTACGGAGAGTCCAGCACGTATGGAGATGACATAGATCAGGAGACATTCGGGGAATCACAGATAGGGGACGGCTCCGAGGCTGAACCTTTACGTGATGGACACAGATGTTACTGTTTTTCTTTCCTTTTTAAAGGACTTTACAATTCACGGTTATTTTTGTAGCAGAATTAAAGGAAAATCCATCGTCCCCCAATGATCCTCTCATGACCTCGCTGCAGGGAACCATCTATCATCGAGCTTCAAAAGCTGCACAAACGCCTTGTTTTCAGTTATTATTCGATCCCATGATGCTGCTTTTTCATCTGCAGTTTCATAGATCCTTGAAGTTCTTTTTTTATTGTTCATTTGCTTCTTAAATGAAAAATGAAGCAACTTTCTAAATAGTCTTCTTTACAAAATATCCTGCCATTTTGCTGCTGAAGAATGTGATACAAACCTACCAAATCCCTGCTCTGCTCTCTCCCTCCATCCACTCAGTGTTAGAGATTGCAGCAGGGAGAAGGTTGTGAGATCAGACCTAAGAGAGGGGAGAAAGCATTTAGGCAGGACAGATCATTCAGGCTGTTGATAGGGAGGAAAGCATGTGATAATGTCATAGGGGCCCCTATGCTGTCCCTCATACTAGGGGGCCCTATGCGAGCCCTAACCTCAGGGATACTCCTGATGGTGGAGATGCCTGAGTCTACTTCCTGGCTATGCTCCTGATCAGACCTAACCTGATTTACCCCCACCACCAGGGAAGGATGGGCAGGAGTGTGATGTTAAACACAGATGAAGACAGACAAGGGAGAAACAGAACTCTGACACACTGCACACACAGGATATGATTATGTTATAGGGGCCCTAATGCTGTCCCTCACGCTAGGGGGCCCTATGCTATCCCTAACCTCAGGGATACTCCTGATGGTGGAGAGGCCTGAGTCTCCTTCCTGGCCCTGCTCTTACCAATCCCACTAGGGAAGGATGTGACAGGAGTGTGATGTTAAACACAGATGAAAACAGACAAGGAAAAACCAAAACTCAGACACACAGCCCACACGCACATGGGATAGGACAATAAGAGGTTCAGTAGGAAAACAAAAGCAGGAAGGAAACTACAAAAGACAACTGGGATAAACACAACTGCACCAAGCAGCAAAAACTACTAGCACCAGATAGTCTTGGATACCACACCACACGAGACCAACTACCATATTTTCCGGATTATAAGAGGCACTTTTTCCCCCAAAAAACTAAGGGTAAAATGGGGGTGCCTCTTATAATCCGGATATGGCTTATCGGAGCGGCGGTAGTGGGGAGGGGGCACAGAAGGCAGGGTCGGCAATGGTGAGGGCTCAGAGGAGTTGATGTCACTGCAGTGGAGCGGCTCAGGAGGGTCACAGGACCGAGGGCCGGTGATGCGGCGGGTGCATTGATCAGGCTGTGGGCTCTATTGAATTGCACACAGTTGACGTGATAAACTTCAAGAAAATGGCCGCAGAGGCATCGCGTGTGCAGATTGATGCAATGGACTTCAACAAAATTGCTGCAGAGTCCTATCTGCACATGCGCCACCTCCGCAGCCAATTTCTTGAAGTCAATTTTGTCAACCACAGGCAATTCAATGTAGCCTGCAGGCTGCCGGCAGATCAATGGCGCCTGCTGTCGCGACACCCCTGAGCCTGCAGTATCGCCGACCCTCTGTCCACTGACCCTCCTGAGCTGTGACACCCCCTCCTCCGAGCCTGCAGCATCGCCCTCCCTGCCTCCTGTGACCCTCCTGAGCCGCTCCACCACTGCCACTCCCCCAGTGAGATATTATAAGACGCACTAGGATTGTAAGACGGACCCTCATTTTAACATTAAACAGTATGTTTTCCTATTTTGTTCCTCTAAATTTGGGGTGCGTCTTATAATCCAGTACGTCTTATAAAACGAAAAATATGGTAAGTTAAACTGTAGCTGGCATAGGAGGAAGGACCCAGCCGGTAGATATTTGCGGGGAGCAGATGGGATAGCCTACCTCACAACAAAGAGGGAGGGATCAAAGAGAGCAAAAAAACAGACTAGTAGAGATGAACTCTTGCTAGCCTGACTATGAATCAGCACACAGCAGGTTGATGCCCGAGTCTGCCTGCATTGCTCGCAGACACCAGAGAATCTCTCAGGTGGAGTGTCAGAATCTACAATCTCACCAGGACCCGACGCCACCATGACAGTTGGCGAAGTCATATGAACATGTGCCAAAAAATAACAATCTCAACCTGATACAATGTAGCAACTAGACTCTAACTATAAATACAAAGGTGTGGATGAGTTTCTAGGAGGACCCAAGAAGTGAAAGGTTGAAAATCCCCTTTACACAATCCTTGCAGCCATGCGGAAGGCAGAATTCAGCGCTCAACCATCCGGAAGATGAAAGTGGAGGTCATTCCCAATCACAGGGTCAGAGAATCAATCCCTGCAAGACTATATTGGAGGGATTGATATTGATTGCCCCTGAACTATGACCCAAAATGAGACTGACCCAGGGAGGAAAGGTTAAAGAGGCTCAATGTTAGTGGAGCAGCATGCTGGGAGGAAGATATGGAGCCACGTTGGCCTTAAGGATCACCAATTATCCCTAGGTGATATCTATTGTAAGAGACAGCTCAGCAATTGGCCATCTTGGTTGGTCCTGCATGGAACAAGTCGGCCAAAAACCTCTTAAAGGAGAATTACAGCTAAATTCTCCAATATAGTTGATTATCTAGTGTCAGAGATCTCGTGGTAGTACCGGAGGGGTTTGGAAAGAGACATTTTGATGGTCTTTGCGACCAGTTTGGATCTGATTCTCATCCATTAGAACATACGCAGTTGGATGTTTTTCGGTCAATCAAAAAATCATATCCTAGCGCATCCCCAGCTTCATAGTACAAAGCGCGTATCATGGATACTGGAAGGTGAAGGCGCGTGACATTAGATATAAATATCTGCATTTCACAAATCCAATTATAGATAAATGTTGTTCGGTTTAAAGATCAACAGAAACGCGCGGCTTGTACAACGACGCTGATAGTCTGGGGATATTACTGCCGCAGCCCGGGAAGAAGATACCGATCCTCCAAAATTTACTCATTTATTGAGTAAACAGTAAAGAATTCACACATCTCTGGAGGAGAAAAGTCCCAAAAGTCTAGGAGAAGTCTAATAACGGGGAACATTGGAAGTAAAACTAGGTTCTTGGGAGACAATACTTCCCATCCAGTGACCCTATGGCGTGAGAGACCATCAGGTCAGGTCCATCATGAACCATGACGGGTGTATACAGCAGTAAATGAGGGTAAAAAATGGGTAACAAATCAATGAAGTTATTTTTAAATGTATCAAGAATTCTAATTTTCCCCTTTTGGACACATTGACATCTTCTCGAGTGGTTCCACCACCCAGGACCACAGGTGAGATGATTCTCTAAACCAGGAGTGGGGAACCTTTTTTCTAATGGGGGTCATTTGGAAATTTCTACCATCACTGGGAGGCAGCACAAAATGATCAACTTGAAAATTACCCTACTATATTTGGACAAACAATTAACTCACCGTGGCGGCCGGAGCTTCTTGTTTTTGGTGCAGCCGTGATATTAAGCGATATTGATCTTGTTGCTTCTCACAACTGCTTTTTCGGGTTTGTGTAAGCTGTACATATATCACAGGAGATGCTGGGGGCATATAATGAAGAAAAGCAGACAGCATCCCAGGGTTTTTTCAATTTTTAATTTAATCCACCAAGTCAGGCAACTTTTCACCCTACAATTGGGCTTTATCAAGCATACACTGGGGGTATATAAATCACAGGAGGGGCTTGGGGCATATACATCACAGGATGGGCTTGGGGCATATACATCACAGTAGAGTATGGGGGCATATACAATACAGGAGATGCTGGGGCATAAACATTATAACAGGGGATGGGGGCATAAACATTTTAAGAGGGGATGGGGGCATAAACATTATAGGAGGGGATGGGGGCATAAACATTATAGGAGGGGATGGGGGAATATACATCACAGGAGGGGCTGGGGCATAAACATTATAAGAGGGAATGGGGCATAAATATTATAGTAGGGGATGGGGCATATATGTCACAGGAGAGTCAGGGGTGCATATATATCACAGGAAGGGCTTGGGGCATAGATATCACAAGAAGGGCTTGGGGGCATATATATATATATATATATATATATCACAGAAAGGGCAGGAGGGACATACATCACAGGAGACACTGGGGGCATACACATCACAGGAGATGCTGGGGGCATATAGATAACAGAGGAGGGTTGGGAGGAATATACATCACTGGGGAGGCTGGGGAGCATAGACATGACTGGGGAGGCTGTGAGGCATAGACATCACAGGAGAGATTGAGGACATATACATCACTAGGGAAGCTGGGAGGCATAAACATCACTGGGGGTACAGACATCACTGGAGGGCACAGACATAGTTGGGGGCACACTCATCACTGGAGGTATATACAGCACTGGGGGAGCATATACATCACTGGGGGTACATACATCTCATGGGGCACAGACAGCTCAGTGGCACAGACAGCCACGGGGAGGCTGGAGGGGCATAGGCATCCCTGGGGATGATGGAGGGGCACAGGTAACCCTGGGGACACTGGAGGGGCACAGGCAGCCCTGGGTATACTGGGGGGGGACAGACAGCGCTGGGTATACTGGAGGGGCACAGGCAGGCCTGAGGAGGCTGGAGGGGTACAGGCAGGCCTGGGGAGGCTGGAGGGGTACAAGCAGGCCTGGGGAGGCTGGAGGGGCACAAACAAACCTGGCGGATGCTGGGCCAGCCACTCATCTTCTGCGGGATGAGAGTGCAGCATTGCGCGTTTACCCCGCCCACAAAGTAGGTCCTCACGCTGCTGCCCGAGCACTGCGGTTCTTGCCCCGGTGGCCACAAAAAAAGTAATCGTGGGCCGCATATGGCCCATGGGCTGGAAGTTCCCCACCCCTGCTCTAAAAAATCAAATTTGTTGCAAAATTTTAGATTCCATTCTGATGGGGAACAACGACACTTCCATAGAATAATGTTAGATAATTCTAAGACGTGTTTTGTGCACT
Organism: Anomaloglossus baeobatrachus; assembly: GCF_048569485.1. Lineage (NCBI taxonomy): Eukaryota > Metazoa > Chordata > Amphibia > Anura > Aromobatidae > Anomaloglossus > Anomaloglossus baeobatrachus. Next base: position 52,345,342 of record NC_134360.1, on the reverse strand, counting down.
TAGTAATTAGTTGTTGATTCATTGGTGTAATACACAGTTTATTTCCATCATAAATAGTAGAAGCAGGGGGTGTTGATTAATGGGGGTACGAGGGTGTTGTGGGGCACGGCTGCTTATTAAAGGTGTGATCACATAGCGATTAGGTAATTCCACCTTCAGATAAGTTTCTTCATAGACGACAGATGGTTGCCGTGTAAGAACCGTAATTGGGATCTGGGTGATAATAATCTGCTCTGTAATATACATTATATATATGGTGATGGATGATGATTCCCTGGCGGTTCCCCCTCCACCCACATCCTGGCGTTGCTGCATATTTAATGGGTGATATCCTCTATTGCAAGTCTGATTATACATATGGTGCACATACATCTCTGCTTGCAGTCAACAAAAGCCAAAATTCTGGTTTCCATCCAGTTACTCTGATACATTGTAACTAGTATTGATCGAATACCTCAAATATTCGGCTTCGCGAATATTTGCCGAATAGGTCGCCGTTATTTGACTATTCGCGAATATTCGATGCACAATGTAAGTCTATGTGAAACCCGAATAACAACTATTCGGAACTATTCGGGCTTCCCATAGACTTACATTGCATATCGAATATTCGCATAGCGGCGACCTATTCGTCGGATATTCGCGAAGCCGAATATTTGAGGTATTCGATCATCCCTAATTGTAACGAGTCCTGCACCTGCGCCAGATGGATATGATTACAATACGTTGTTAGCCTCTAAATGTAAAGAACATGCTTACAATATAGTGCCATACAGTGCCCATATACTACCACACAGTAAGCATATGTGCCGCCCCCGTGGAAGCAGCCGGGCTGCTCAGATCCAGGTTCGCTGTGGCTCGAGGGTCTCCGGACCCGGGGGTCGTGCGGCCACTCGAATGAAAGGGGGTATTTACAGGGGAGTTGATGTATAGTTCGTGATGCTACCTGTGGTGCATGGTAATTTGGGGAGTACCGACGCTGCCGTTGGGAGTACCCGGGTGATGAAGTGGGGCAGCAAAGTGTCGTAACCCTCCATGGGTAGGGGGGATGCCCTGGGACTCGGTGAGGGGGGTGCCCTGGGATGCAGGGGTCACACTCGTACTCATTCAGTTCATAGGCAGACAATGACAACCGGTAAACCAAGTCTCTGGGTACCGCTGCCGCTGAGGGGAGCTCGTCCAGGTCCCGTCCCCAATGGTGCTGCTTGGTGATCTGTGACCTGCCTGCTGGCACTAAGTTTGACTTCATCTTGATGGCCCGGTAGCATGGAACTAGCCGGGCCCCGCTCCCTACTATGGCTAAGTATGGGAGCTTGCTCTCAGGCCTCACGCTTGGGATTTTCTGGACTGATTTGGGTTGGAAAGTCCTATCCCCCTCGTTGCGCTAATGCCCCGATTCTGGAGCAGGTGGGAACAGATCATAAAGGCTCATTGTCCTCAGATGAATTGTTGGGTTGCCTGAAGCTACTCCCCGATATAGGGTCCGTGTACCCCGTCGTGCCTTCGGACTCGGACCGGTGATAGTGCTAGGTTGCCGGCTGTCCTCCTCGACAGGTCCGAGCACCTCGCCACAATCCCCTGCGACCGGAGGTCCGACTCCTCTAGGCCCAGACCACCGTCTGCAACCTTGAGAGTTCCTTCAGGAGTCACTTCCTATGAGCTCCTCACAGCTCGAGGGCTACTTCCCAACTCCCTACTCACTACACTCCTCACCTCCCCTCCCTGACCCCCCAAGTGGGCGACTCTATTCCACTCAAGCCGTCCACTGGTGTGTCTGGTGCAGGGTGTATCTAGGATTTGATTTGCTGTTGGAGGCAACATCACTTAAGTAGGGACCCAGAACCAAGAGGGAGGCGGAATACGGCACGGAAGGGCAGCTTGTGCAGTACCCTGTGAGAACCTGATTGTCCAGGGGTGTCACACATATACTACCAGACAGTGCTCATATAGTGCTATACAGTGCACATATACTCCAGGCAGTGCTCATATACTACCAGATAGTGCTCATATAGTGCTATACAGTAACCAGATACTACAGACAATGCTCACACAGTGCTATACAGTGCCCATATACTACCAGACAGTGCTCACATAATGCTATACAGTGCCCATATACCACCAGACTGCTCATATAATGCTATACAGTGCCCATATACTACCAGATAGTGCTCACATAGTGCTATACAGAGCCCATATACTACTAGACAGTGCTATACGGTACCCATATACTACTGGACAGTGCTCATATAGAGTCAAAAAATATCTTTTTACCACCCGACATTGCTCACATAGTGTTATACAATGCCTGTATACTACCATATAGTGATCATATAATGTCACATATTAACAATAAACTACCAGACAGTGCTCACATAGTGCTATACAGAGCCCATACAGTATACTACCAGACAGTGCTATACACTGCTCTTATAATACTATATAGTGCCCATATACTACTGGACAGTGCTCATATAGAGACAAAGAGTATCTATTTACCACCCTACATTGCTCTTATAATGTTATACAGTGCCCATATACTACCATATAGTGCTCACATAGTGCTATACAGAGCCCATATGCTACCAGACAGTGCTCATATATTGCTATACCGTGCCCATATACTACCAGACAGTGCTCACAAATTGCTATACAGTGCCCCTATACTACCCGACAGTGCTCTTATAGTGTTATACAGTGCCCATATGCTACCATATAGTGCTCAAATACTGCAACACAGTAACCATATACTAAAAGTGCTCATATAGTATACAGTGCCCATATACTACCAGATAGTGCTCATATAGTGTTATACAGTGCCCATATACTACCAGACAGAGCCAAATAGTAACTGTATAGTACCATTTTTCCTCATATAGGGCCAGAGAGTACCTATAATCTACCAGATGGTGCTCACGTAGTAATGTACACACCGTGCCCCGGAGTTATGAGTTGTCCCGTTCCCTGGCTTATATATGGCCTCATCTGACGAATGGCCCCAATTAATTTGCACAATATGCCGTTAATTACGCAGAATAATTAGATCCTGTTTCCATACAGGTCTCCGTCTATTGGACAAGCCATTAACATCTTGTTGGGAGCCGCTGATGACTCACGAGGCCGATGATGGGAGATAAGAGGCCGCTCATTAGAGGACGCACAAGGCGAGGTCACGACCGGGAGATCTCCGTCCCCTCGTACCCGGGCGACAATCTGTGCCACTTATTACATTTACGAAGCGATAAATGAAGATAGATGAGGAAACGAGTGAAGAACAGATCTGATATTTCTCTGGCAGGCGCAGGGCGTCGATGATCCCCAGAAAATGGAAATATTCATCTTGTGAAAATCCTCCTTGAAATCGTCTTTCCATAAACGGCGTCTGCAGGAAATCATCCGCTGCCGAAACGTAAAACAATAATAATTTGTCAGCTTCACGGGCTGCGCATTAACAGCGCCCGGTATCTCACCACGTAAAACCGCTATATATTTCCATTAAGATCTGCTCAGTCAGGCGCTGGCCCGTGAAACATGCAGCCCGGGAAGGTCAGCGCCCATGCGTATATACCGGAACGGGAAAGCCATCAATACCTGCACAGCGGCCGCCATGCTTCAGGTGTCTAATGCCGCTGTCGTGTTTTGAGTCTCGCCGTTCCAATGATAAAGCCAAACATTACATAAACATTCATGGTGTCAGGACGCTCACTAGGTGAGGTAGATCCTCTAAGCCCAAGGTCCAGGTACATGGGCCACGGATATCGGTGTGGCAGATGGGAGACCATTAGCAGAGGTGCTGAAAGCCAGAGGCAGAAGGGTACAGGAGACATCCTGGAGACCTCAGACAGGTAGCTGAGGAATGGACACCGCAGACAGCTAGGAGACATCCAGGAGACCACAGACAGGTAGCTGAGGAGTGGACACTGCTGTCAACTAGGAGACATCAGGGAGACCGCAAGCAGCCAGGAGACATCCTGGAGACCAGACAGGTAGCTGAGGAATGGACAATGGAAGCAGTCAGGAGACGTTCTGGAGACCACAGACAGGTAGCTGAGGAATGGACACCACAGGCAGACAGGAGACGTCCTGGAGACCAGACAGGTAGCTGAGGAATGGACAATGGAAGCAGTCAGGAGACGTTCTGGAGACCACAGACAGGTAGCTGAGGAATGGACACCACAGGCAGACAGGAGACGCCCTGGAGACCGCAGAAAGGTAGCTGAGGAATGGACACTGCAGGCAGACAAAAGATGTCCTGGAGACCGCAGACAAGAAGCTGAGGAATGGACACCGCAGGCAGACAGGAGACGTCCTGGAGACCACAGACAGGTAACTGAGGAATGGACTTCGCAGAAAGTCAGAAGATGTCCTGGAGACCGCAGACAGGTAACTGAGGAATGGACACTGCAGGCAGACAGAAGATGTCCTGGAGACCGCAGATAGGTAGCTGAGGAATGGACACCGCAGGCAAATAGGAGACCTCCTAGAGACTACAGACACAGGTAGCTTATGAATGGACACCGCAGGCAGATAGGTAGCTGAAGAACTGGAAGCCACAGACAGGTATCTTAGTTTAGAAAACTGCAGGCATACAGGAGACATCCTGGAGACTACAGGTAGCTGAGAACTGTGAACCGCAGACAGTAGACGTCCTGGAGACCTCAGCCAGGTAGCTGAGAACTTTTAACCACAGGCGGACAGTGGACGTCCTGGAGACCTCAACCAAGTAACTGAGAACTGTACACCGCAGGAAGACAGGAGATGACCTGAGACCTCAGACAGGTATCTGAGAACAGAAAACTGAAGGCAGCCAGGAGACATCCTGGAGACCGCAGACAGGTACCTGAGAAATGGACGCCACAGACAGCCAGGAGATGTCCTGGAGACCGCAGACAAGTAGCTGAGAACTGTAAACTGCAGGCTGACAGAAGACGTCCTGAGATTGCACACAGGTTGCAGAGGTACTGAAAGCTTCAGGCAGACAGGTAGCTGAGAACTGGAAACTGCAGACAGAGAGGAGACCTGCTACTGACCGCAGTTAGGTTGCAGAGGTAGAGAAAGTCGCAGGCAGAAAGGTACCTGAGGAATGGATGCCACAGACAGCCAGGAGACATCCTGGAGACCGCAGACAGGTACCTGAGAACTAGAAACCACAAATTGACAGGAGACATCTTGCAGAGTGCAGACAGGTTACAGAGGTATTGAAAGCAGTAGGCAGAAAGGTAGCTGAGGAACTGCAAATTGAAGGCAGACAAGAGATGTCATGGAGACCACATAGAGGTTGCAGTGGTACAGAAAGTTGCAGGCAGACAGTTTGCAGAGGTAATAGAAGCCACAGGCAGACAGGAAATGTCCTGGAGATCGCAGACACAGGGCTGTGCAAAAGTATTAATACCAAGACACAGGCGTGTTGTGCCTTATATAGGTCTAGAAAACTCAGCACATGAATGGGAGCACGCCAGGCTACTTGCAAAACCTGACGCAAAGAAAGTTTAGCTGGTGGGATTGAAGGGAGAAGACCTGGCACACGGGTGTAACACATGGTTTATGGGAAGAAGCTGAATAATAATACTGACCTTATTCTGTTCACACAGCTGATTGATTTGGTGCAACATATCAGCACAATCCAGACTGTGAACACGTTTCCTCTGCAAAAGTACAAGCTGGCACTGCAGATTGGGTCATAACTGCCCTGATACATTGTAACAAACTGGAGCTGTTAAAGAAGTTTCACAATGGGCATCCTTTGCTGGGGTGGGAGACCAGAGTGGTCATGTGGTGGTTTGTGCATATTTAGAGGGTCCATTGGGGGATAGATTATTAGTTGGGGTCTGTGCATTTACACTTCTGGGAAATGATGGAACCACAGTGGGAACTAGTTAGCTCCTTGTTACGTTACTTTATATACCATGGCACTAACCGCAGAAGAACTTGTATGGCTCTGAAATTAGAAACTCTTTTCAGTCTATCTCCTGTGTATAGTTATGCCATGAATGTGATAGAAGGATACAGGAGATACAGCACTGCTTATCTCGGAGGGCCGGCTGCTAACATGTTCAGTGTGACAGTCATTGCACACATTATATTACAGGTCACCACCAGCTTTCATAGATACAGCTATATCAGGGGTCTGCAGGCAGCTCACAGTGACCCCAGAGGTCTCTCTAACATCTGTATAGGAGATTGGAAAGAGATGATTGTATGAAAATTGGCTTTCCCTGATGAATACGAGGCCGCGGTGGCATTGCATACTGGGCACAGCAGGGTGGGCACATCAACAGAATCAGAATAGTGTGCTAACATGAAGGTGATTACTTCATTTTATGAACATCAAGATGAGCACTACAGGGTGGGTACAGAAGGGTGAGCACATTAGGGTGGGCACATTAGGGTTGGCACATTAGGGTGAGCCCATTAGGGTGGTCACATTAGGGTGGGCACAGTAAGGAGGATAAAAATGTGAGCACAGCAGAGTGGAATATTAAGGTGTGCACACATTAGGATGAGCTCCATAGAGTGTGCACAGCAGGGAATGCGCAAGGTTAGGTATATCAGGATGGACACTTTAGGATTGGCACAGCAAGAAGGGTGCCAAAGGATGAGCACATCAGGGAGGGCACAGTATGGCGAGCACATCAGGGTGGGCACATTAGGTAGAGATCATCAGGGTGGGCACAATAGAAGAGTGAGCACATCAGCATGGGCACAGTATTGTGAGCACAGTTAGGTGGACACAGCAGGATGAGCGCATCAGGGTGGGCACAACAGAGTGAATACATAAGTTTGGGATAGTAGGGTGAGCACATCAGGGTGGGCACATTAGGCTGGGCACATCAAGGTGCACACAGAAGGGTGAGCACATCAGAATGGGCACTGTAGGGGTAGCACATCAGCAAGGGCACAGTAGGAGGAGCACATCAGGGTGGGCATAGTAGGTGAGCACATCAGGGTGGGCATATTAGGTTGGGCACATCAGGGTGTGCAAAGAGAGGTGAGCACATCAGAGTAGGCACAGTATTAGGAGCACAGTTGAGTGGGCACATCAGGGTGGGCACAGTATTGGAAGCACAGTTGGGTGGGCACATCAGGGTGGGCACAGTATTGAAAGCACAGTTGGGTGGGCACAGCAGGATGGGCACAGTATTGAAAGCACAGTTGGGTGGGCACATCAGGGTGGGCACAGTATTGGGAGCACAGTTGGGTGGGCATAGCAGGATAGGCACAATATTGTGAGCACAGTTGGGTGGGCACATCAGGATGGGCACAGTATTGGGAGCACAGTTGGGTGGGCACAGCAGGATGGGCACTGTATTGGAAGCACAGTTGGGTGGGCACAGCAGGATGGGCATAGTATTGGGAGCACAGTTGGGTGGGTACATCAGGATGGGCACAGTATTGGGAGCACAGTTGGGTGGGCACAGCAGGATGGGCACAGTATTGGAAGCACAGTTGGGTGGGCATAGCAGGATGGGCACTGTATTGGGAGCACAGTTGGGTGGGCACAGCAGGATGGGCACAGTATTGGGAGCACAGTTGGGTGGGCACAGCAGGGTGGGCACAGTATTGGGAACACAGTTGGGTAGGAGATCAGTTGGGTGGGCACATCAGGGAGGGCACAGTATTGGAAGCACAGTTGGGTGGGTACAGCAGGATGGGCACAGTATTGGGAGCACAGTTGGGTGGGCACATCAGGGTGGGAACAGTATTGGGAGCACAGTTGGGTGGGCACAGCAGGATGGGCACAGTATTGGAACCACAGTTGGGTGGGCACAGCAGGATGGGCACAGTATTGGGAGCACAGTTGGGTGGGCACATCAGTGTGGGCACAGTAGTGGAAGCACAGTTGGGTGGGCACATCAGGGAGGGCACAGTATTGGAAGCACAGTTGGGTGGGCACAGCAGGATGAGCACAGTATTGGGAGCACAGTTGGGTGGGCACATCAGTGTGGGCACAGTATTGGAAGCACAGTTGGGTGGGCACATCAGGGAGGGCACAGTATTGGAAGCACAGTTGGGTGGGCACAGTTGGGTGGGCACATCAGGGAGGGCACAGTATTGGAAGCACAGTTGGGTGGGCACATCAGTGTGGGCACAGTATTGGAAGCACAGTTGGGTGGGCACATCAGGGAGGGCACAGTATTGGAAGCACAGTTGGGTGGGCACATCAGGGAGGGCACAGTATTGGAAGCACAGTTGGGTGGGTACAGCAGGATGGGCACAGTATTGGGAGCACAGTTTGGTGGGCACATCAGGGTGGGAACAGTATTGGGAGCACAGTTGGGTGGGCACAGCAGGATGGGCACAGTATTGGAACCACAGTTGGGTGGGCACAGCAGGATGGGCACAGTATTGGGAGCACAGTTGGGTGGGCACATCAGTGTGGGCACAGTATTGGAAGCACAGTTGGGTGGGCACATCAGGGAGGGCACAGTATTGGAAGCACAGTTGGGTGGGCACATCAGGGAGGGCACAGTATTGGAAGCACAGTTGGGTGGGCACAGCAGGATGAGCACAGTATTGGGAGCACAGTTGGGTGGGCACAGCAGGATGAGCACAGTATTGGGAGCACAGTTGGGTGGGCACAGCAGGATGAGCACACCAGGGTGAGCAGGAGGACACAACATTCACCATTTCTGAAATAAAATAAAAGGTGCAAAGAAAATCCATATTTCCATTGTGTCCCGTGCTCCTGGGCTCCGCAGCTCACCGGACCATAAGGGCTAAGATGTAAAAATCATTACTTCATTACAGAGGAATTGGCTGCGATGGATGGAAGGACAGAGGTGTCATTAAGCTGCTTTTATTCTTAGATTTGTCTTGGAGTTGAACTCCGCACAGTTCATGTGTCATTATTCCACGGCGCCGACACCTCAAGAGGTCACACCAGATGCACGGAGGAGCAAAAGACGCAGCCTGAAGCGAACAGACGTGTGGATTTGATTATTCTTTGAGATTTAAATGTCAGAATATCCAAAAGCTTCGAATGCAGTGAATATGCTGATCATACAGTGAATCAGGGCTCATACTCCGCTCACATCCAAAGCTGCACTTAGAAATCTTCCAAATGACCTTGGAGACATAACTTGTAATCTATGATGCTCCTGGTGGGGTGCAAGGTCATGTGTCTGACTGCAGATGATCCTCGTCTTGACCTGCTGTGTTATCAGTCATAGTCAGGTTAGCAAGAGTTAACCTGTGGTAGCCTGTTTGTTAGAGTCCTTTAATCACATGTTGAGGAAGCCAATTACATCTGCTCCTCTCCTTTTTAAGCTGGATGAAATCATCTACCTATACCGGCTATAGGATATACTGTGTTTAGGTGTCCACGACTATCTAGAAAGAGCTGCTTATTGTGGAGTTTACCCGTCGTCTTGTTGTTTCCACCCTGCTCTTGTTTTCCTCCTTATCTTTTATTGTCTTATACCTCTGTGTGGCAGCGTTTTGGTTTCCCCTCTCTGTCTATTTTTGTGGGTTTTATCTCACTCCTGTCCCGTCCATCCCTGGGGAAGGGGGTAACAGATCAGGGCTGCTCAGGAGCAGAGCCAGGAAGGAGACTCAGGCATCACCATGTAGCGCCCCTGAGACCCTCAGGGCACTACAGGGAACTGCATCCTCTTGGGGATGCAGGACCTACCCCCTAGGACCTGGAACACAATCTAAATCCTAGTTCTCCACTCCCCACTGAGCATAGAGGGTTAACCATGTAAGAGGATGGTCGCCATAGGAACGCCATAACCAGCCTGGTGGGAGGGGTGAGTAGTCAGTCAGTAGGGAGTCGAGAGTCAGGAGCACACAGGAGAGGTGTGCGGACGTGCCTGAGCTGGTTCCGTGTAATGGTGACCCCGGGGAACAGGAGAGAGGTCACCAGGATGGGTACCGAGATACCGCTGGGACCGGAGCATGAACGGGGCACAGGGCCCTAGGTCAAGTGCAAGTGTTATACTGTTTGGCAAATACTTGCCCGGTGAGGACACCTTCATGGACTTCACTGAACCAAATAATCTGGAGCATCCGCAGTAAACTAGGATCGGGGTTCAGACACTTACCTCCCCGCAGGGTCCGCGCTGCCCGCCGTATGGAGAAGGAGATTGTACCCAAAAAGGGACAGTCGGGCCCCAAACGCTCCACGCTACGGGGACCCAATCAACAAAGAGTGCCGGGGACAGAGCAACCTGGGTCACTACATTGGCACTGGTCCTTCTGGGACCTGAACCAACAACTCCTGGGTCCACAGTGAATAAAGACTATTAAAGACAACCTGATGTGGTCTCCATTATTACCCCTCTACATCTCCCAGGCACAGCCCTACCTGCGGAGGGCCTACCATCACAGCTGCCACTACCACCAGCCCTGGGAGTACCCACATTGAGCAGCGGCGGTTCTCTATCTTTAACCGCAACCCACAGGTGGCGTCACATGACAAAAACTATCTCCCCTGTAAATACCCCCTTTTCCAAAAGGGGCCCAGAGCACGGGACCGGGCAACGGCCACCAGAGTGACATCCCCATTTGTTACCGCCTGGGACCGAGTACCCCCTTCTCTGGGCGTTACACCCATTTAGGAGTATCCCTGAGACTAGGGACAGCATAGGGTCTCATAGCCTGAGGGTCAGCTTAAGAGCCCCAGTTTCCTGCTATCCCTATAGTCATCGTGACAGTAACTCATCAGCAGGTAATCTCACCTATCATTACGGCTATACCACCATTCATCCATTGTGAAGCCCCTAACCCTAAATCTACACATGCTGTCCACAGGTTCTGGGGTCTTTAAATTGCAACTACTCAGCCTATTATCCTATATACAGCACTGATTAGTAATACACAGAACACACGGGTAATATAGGAGTGCAGAGTGGATATACTGTAGGTTTTGGCACAAAAAGTAAGTAAATATTAAGTGCGATTAAGTAAATATTACAGTGGACTGCGCTCAGTCTAGGGGGATTACACGGGACTGCGAGGAGCTGCAGCCAGAGACTAATTAATCATTCTGATATTACAAAATACCAGGTGCAGAATGAAACGTCCTCTTGGGGCGATGGAGACTGAAGACGGAAGCTGCTGTGCCTTGTTGGGGGAGCGCTGTGTCTCCTCGCCATAAGGGCTTTTCATTTATTTTGCAAATTCATTAGGAGAAGGAAAAAAGAAAAATTACTGCAGGTGAAAATGTCGCAAATGAACTTCATCTTATTTCCGTGAAAGACGATGCACCCGAAAGTCTCTGCGATATGCTTCCAATATAGTGTTCTCAATGTATCAATTTGCTACTTAATGATTCCACCAGGAACTGGTAATATCAGACCACCGTCCACCAGGGCTTATATCTACCCAAACTGCCCAGCCCAAGGACATCAATCAGATCTGCAGGACTGACAAACTTCTCCGACTGTCATGGCAGCATTGGGCTCTGGTCAGATTGCAGATTTCAACACTTCGTCCAATGGTTTCTCTAGGGTTTGGGATCAACACAGGCAGACTGAGGCGTCGACCTGCTGTGTGCTGACTCATAGGCAGGCTAGCAAGAGTTAATCTTTGCTGGTCTGTTTGCTCCTTTGGTCACTTGTTGTGAGGAGGCTTATCACATCTGCTCCCCTCCTATTTATGCTGGTGGAAACATTCCACCCATGCCAGCTATAGTTTATTCTATATTGGTCTGTCTGTGAATTGTTGTGTCTCCGACTTACTGGTGAAAGTTGTGCTCATTGCTTGGTGCGATTGTGGAATTTACACCTGTAGTTTTGTAGCTTCCTTCCTGCTCTTGTTTTTCCTCTTGAATCTCTTATTGTCTTTACCTATGTGTGTGCATGCTGTCTGAGTTTTGGTTTTCCCTTGTCTATCTTTATTTGTGGTTTCATCACACTCAGTGTCGGACTGGCTACCGGAGGAAACTCCAGTAATACCAGGCCTGGATTCAGGTATCTGCATTGCACTCCGGAGCTCTCACCTGAGCTCCGGTGTGCAGCCTAGACTGTACCGCGAGCGCCGAGTGATTGATTCCCCAGCGATGGCGGTTCAGTTCATGTCAGCTGCAGATAGGCCGGGTTGATCTCCGGTGCTCTCACCTGAACTCCGGAGTTTAGCCCGGCCTGTCTGCAGCTGTCATGAACTGAACTGCAAACGCCGGGGAATCAATCACTCGGCGCTCGCGGTACAGTCTAGGTTGCACGCCGGTGCTCAGGTGAGAGCTCCGGAGTGCAGTGCAGGTACCTGAATCCAGGCCTGGCATTGCTGGAGTTTCCTCCGGTAGCCAGTCCGACGCTGATCACACTCCTGTCAAACCCCTAATGGGGGGGAAGGTGAACCAGCTCAGGACTGGTCAGGAGCAGGGCCAGTAAGGAGACTCAGGCGTCTCCACCATCAGCAGTATCCCTAAGGCTAAGAATAGCATAGGGTCCTCCAGCTTGAGGGATAGCTTAAAAGCCCTAGTTCACTGCTATTCCGTTGTCATTATGACAATAATATCACTTTCACCCAAGCCAGGGGATTTGTATCAGATTGTGGTTGCACCCATCACCCCTAATTCATTCAGTAACTTCAACCATTACATTCCCATGATGCTGGCACTGGCCAATAAACCACAAGAGTAAATAGTGGTAACTCACTGCTAAAATGATCCTTTGAAAAATTGGCGGGGACCTCAAAAGCCAATGTTGTATGTTTAAAATCAAGTTGATTGTAACACTCATGGCCAGTGTAGAGGCAATGAACGGGAGTAGTGGACCCTTTAGTGGGAGGGGCTTACCCTGTAGTGGGAGGGGTTTAACTAAGTGCCTACCGTGAGGCAGATCCCAGGTACCACTCCCAGGGATGGGGCCAGGACTGTGGCAGCTGAACCCCAGGACAGGAGACGGACTCAGGTATAGGCACAGGTGAAGGCAAGTACAGGCAGGATGTCCGGGGTAGACAGGCAAGTGGGTTCTGATAGGTATGGTGAGCACAGCAGGGACAGATAGGTATGGGAAGGCAGATATAGGTGACTGACAAAGGGATAAACGGTACCAGACAACTAGCTAGCAGACTGGTAGCCAAAATAACTAAGGATATTGTGCAGGCACCTTCCCTAATTGGAGGGTGTCTTAAATACATTTTGCTTCTCAGCCACAGGCTGAGAGGCATTTCCTGGAAATAGCACACCGGCCCTTTAAGAGGAGGGCTGGTATGCATGTGCATGCCCTAAGCACACTCCCAGAAGACCTGAGCTGCATTCACAGCCTCGGGAGGAGGAAGAACCAGGAGCAGATGCGGATGGCCACAAGGCAGCGGGGAAGGAAGCAACCCGGCCAGGGCATTGACTAGCTCAACATTCCTTGCAGGTACACCGGTGCTACATTGATCACACTTGAGAGCAATCTTATGCATAAGTTAGGTCACCCAAGAGTGAGAAGTGGCCAGATTAAAGACATTGTCATAGACCATAGGAGGATGAAAACTGTGGTTACGAGGACGGCACTTCTGTCCTGTAGACGTTTTTGGCCAATCATCAAATGAAAAGTGAAGAACCTTCCTCCTCCAGCGATGAACTCAAACCTCAAGAGCAGCAGTGCACACCTTGTGTCCAAAGCTCTTCACTTCTCATTTGATGATTGGCCCAAAACATCTACAGGACAGAACACTTTTGATAGCAATCTTATGCATAAAGTAGGACACCCAGGAGTGAGAAGTGTTCTCCTGAGTATCTGCAGCATTTATCTGCATGGAGATACTAGACCTTTGTATGGAGATACTAGACTTTTGGGAGGTGGAAATCATTTATAGATTTCACATCTTTCGTTCCTCCTCCATCACTAAACTCCAACCTCAAGAGCAGCAGTTCCCACGGTGTGCCCAAAGTTCTTCACTTTTCATTACATACAAAGGTCTAGTATCTCCATGTGAAGGTCTAGTATCTCCATGTCTAGTATCTCCATACCAAAATGTAGTATCTCCATACAAAGGTCTAGTTAGTATCTCTATACGAAGGTCTCCATAAAGATGAAGGGTGGAGATACTAGACTTTTGGGAGGTCGACAACATTTATAGATTTCACATCTTTTGTTCCTCCTCTATCGCTAAACTCCAACCTCAAGAGCAGCAGTTCCTACTGTGTGCCCAAAGTTCTTCACTTTTCATTTGTTGATTGGCCCAAAACATCTACAGGACAGAAGTGCCGTCCTCGAAACCACAGTCTCCATCGTCGTATGGTCTATTACAATGTCTCTAATCTGAAAGTTCTAGATCCTCGCACTTGTAATTGGCCCTTCTCCCAGACTCTTAGCGTTGGCCACTCTCATGCATACACGTGTACAAGTGTTTGGCCGTGTCTGAAGTCAACAAGCCAAATCAAAGCAAGAACCATTATGGCTGGAAACAGTAGGAAACCACCAGCCAATCTACTGTCCTTCAGTCTGAAGCCTCCATATCAGAAGTCAGTAGTCTTTTTTTGCTTTTGTTTTTGACAGCTTAATTAGTCTCCAAACTAATACAACATGATGGCGAATTATGGGGGTGAAGGTCATCTCAAGGTCAAGGAACTTTGAGGTCCAGTTTGCTGCCCTAATCTTGTATATAACTAGAATAGGCAAAGGTAAGTGGACCTATAGTTGTAGAATACTGACTAGTAATGCCATAGTAATGCCCGCCAAACCTGAGAATGTGTTTCTTAGTCCCTGCCCCCACACTGTGTCCATATATCAGCTCTGATCTTGGACTAATGAGACAAGTGCCTCCTCCACCAGGACCGGGGCCTCCACCTCCCCACTACTTTCATCATCAATGCCCTCCAAACCCGTTTTCACCCAGGGTCTCAATCATTGTATTTTCCAGCTGAGGTTCTCGCCACTTACAGGCTCAGCTTCTCTAATGTGGCTTCTTCACACAGAAAAAAACGATTCAAGGTCATTTTTTCCGAATGGTTGTTTTCAATTTAGCTGGACCGGCGGCAGATTTACAAAATCCCTCTCTTTTTCTACAAAGACGACTTTGTGAAATAAGTGCTTTTCTATTCTTGCATAATATTTATATTTTCAAGGTTAAGGATTTTTTTATTCGCCGTCTGAGCGTTTTCTTTTGTTGACAGATTTGTAAAAGACGTTTTATTAACAAAATAGAAAGCTAAAGCTTAAAAATGCTTTTAGTTAAAGGGTAAATACGGCAAAGCAATGGGGAACAATGGCTGCAAGAATAAAATATTTATATCATGTATACGCTACATCGATGATATACAGTAAGCAGCTGCAGCAGGAGCGCCGGGCAGCATAGCAATGCTGGAAGCTGGCACCGTATGACGGGCAGCATAGCAATGCTGGAAGCTGGCACCGTATGACGGGCAGCATAGCAATGCTGGAAGCTGGCACCATATGACGGGCAACATAACAATGCTGGAAGCTGGCACCATATGACGGGCAGCATAGCAATGCTGGAAGCTGGCACCATATGACGGGCAACATAGCAATGCTGGAAGCTGGCACTGTATGACAGGCAGCATAGCAATGCTGGAAGCTGGCACCATATGACGGGCAACATAACAATGCTGGAAGCTGGCACCATATGACGGGCAGCATAGCAATGCTGGAAGCTGGCACCATATGACGGGCAACATAGCAATGCTGGAAGCTGGCACTGTATGACAGGTAGCATAGCAATGCTGGAAGCTGGCACCATATGATGGGCAACATAGCAATGCTGGAAGCTGGCACCATATGACGGGCAACATAGCAATGCTGGTAGCTGGCACCGTATGACGGGCAGCATAGCAATGCTGGAAGCTGGCACCGTATGACGAGCAACATAGCAATGCTGGAAGCTGGCACCATACGACGGGCAACATAGCAATGCTGGAAGCTGGCACTGTATGACAGGCAGCATAGCAATGCTGGAAGCTGGCACCATATGACGGGCAACATAGCAATGCTGGAAGCTGGCACCATATGACGGGCAACATAGCAATGCTGGAAGCTGGCACTGTATGACAGGCAGCATAGCAATGCTGGAAGCTGGCACCATATGACGGGCAACATAGCAATGCTGGAAGCTGGCACCGTATGACGGGCAGCATAGAAATGCTGGAAGCTGGCACCGTATGATGGGCAACATAGCACTGCTGGAAGCTGGCACCGTATGACGGGCAACTAATACCAAGCAGCAGAAGCTTCCAGCTGAGGTCCATTGCTACCAACATCATATGTTTTCACATGCAGGCCTGACCTGAGTGATGTCCTGTCGTAGGGTATGTGCACACGATCAGGAATACACACATTCTCTTACGGAAATGCTGGTGTTCTCTGCAGAAGAACACAACGTCCGTGCCATGATCAGGATTCTTGACGCAGCGTACTTTCGCTGTATTATCACGCTGTAGTGGTGTACACGTGGCGGGCGCGTTCAGACCAACAGATGTCTAATGCACATTAAAAACACACCACAACGACACCTCAAACAAGGGGAATACCAGCAACAAAATAACAATGGTGGGCCCTGGCGCTAGTGAGGGGGTAGATGGGATAACTCCTGTCCGTTCCTGTTGCGGTACCCTGCACTCCTAGCAAGACCCTATATAGGTTTCTTACCTGTCGCTGAGCAGGAAACTAAAGCCCTGAAAAATCCCTACTATAGTCTTGGCTAGTGAGTAGGAAGGTAAGGTTCACTAGACTCACCGCTGCACTAATACAACACAAGGGTAGGTGAGAAAAGCAACCGAAATGGAGAAGATAATACTCAGGACGAATCCAGAGCAGCTCCTTCCACCAAGGCAGCCTGAATACAAATGGTTTTGTATAATTAGAAAAGATTGCTGGGAAACCCTGCTACTTAAACACAAAGGGGTGTGACTACAACGCAGCTGCAGCTGACCTGCACTACAGGGAAGCTGCTAGCAGCAAAACTGACATTAACAAAGAGAAACGAAACAACATTTAAATGAAGAGTCCCAGATGGAGATGAGAGACTCCAGTCTTAAAGCTGTCACTAGTCTCCAAATACGACCATGACACAAACCCAGAACACTCACATCTCTGCAAGAATAAATTGACATGCTGCCTCTTGGAAAGCTGTTCCGCATGTTAGTTTGTGCTGCATAGAAAAGAAGTACAGTGGGCACGGGATTTCTATAAATTTCATCCACTGTGCTTGTACTCTACAACACAGCGTCTTGGACGCATCAGAAATACACTGCCTCCAAAACGCTGCTAATCCTGATCGTGGGCACGTATACGCCAGTCACATCCAAAGCTGCATTCATTACCCTGTTTTGAAGCCTTTTAAGGGGCTGTCCACTACTTTTACATTGATGGAATATCCTTAGGATAGGGCATCCATGTCTGATCAGCCGAGGTCATATACCCAACGCCTCTGCCGATCAGCTCTTCTCAGTGCTGGCGGCGGCAGCAAGCAGACAGAATTGCTCAGTTTCGGAGTTGTCTCGTCTTTTGATAGCGGCCGCAGCCGGGCACTGCACATCCGCCTCCTATTGAGTTGATGTCATGGGATGCTCGGCTCTGCGCACACTAGGTGGCACAGCGTCGTCAGACTCTGTTCACACCACATAGTCTGACAAGCAACCTGAGGCTTCAGCATTGTTCAGCCAGAGCCAGGCGTCAGCTGATTCAGATTCACTGGCCTTCAGCTCTGCAAGAGTTAAATCCTGCAGACTGGTGAGCAGGAACTAGGAGCTCAGGTTGCTGTCACGTGCAGCTGTCTCCTCCCTATTTAAAGCATGGCTTCCTTCCAGTATGTGCCGATGATATCATCAGCATAAGCTCCAGCGATCCTGGTCTTTATCCTGTTTATGGGGATCTGTGTTGTGCTATTGAGTGGAGTGAGCATTTCCCTGTTGTGCGTTACTTTCTCCCCCTTTTCGTTGTACACAGTACACAAATTGTCTCTCATGTGTGGTTTCAGTGCAGTGTGTATGAGTTTTCATTCTCCCTTGTCCGTGTCATTTTGTGGGGTTTTTGTTATTGTGTTTTCTGGCCTGCCCCAAGGGTGGGGGAGAGAGGGAGTAAGATCAAGGCTCAGACAGGAGTCAGGGTCATGGTGGGGGCTTGGACCTGACTACCATCAAGTCTACCTCTGACATAACGGACGGTGCAGGGTCTCGAGTCTGAGGGTCAGCCTAGGGGCCCCCCTTTCTGCCATTACATACCCCATGACAATTGAATAGGAGGAGAATGTGCAGTACCTGGCAGCAACCGCTATCAGAAGATGCAGCAGCTTCGGAACTGACCTTTTTGGTCACCTGTGCCGCTCCCAGCACCAAGAATAGCTGATCGGCAGGGGTGCGTCGTGTCGAACCCAGACCAACCAGACCTTGATGACCTATCCTAAGGGGCACTTTGCACACTGCGACATCGCAGGTGCGATGTCGGTGGGGTCAAATTGAAAATGACGCACTTCCGGCATCGCATGCGACATCGCAGTGTGTAAAGCCTCGATGATACGATTAACGAGCGCAAAAGCGTCGTAATCGTATCATCGGTGCAGCGTCGGCGTAATCCATGATTACGCTGACGCGATGGTCCGATGTTGTTCCTCGCTCCTGCGGCTGCACACATCGCTGTGTGTGAAGTCGCAGGAGCGAGGAACGTCTCCTACCGGCCTCACTGCGGCTTCCGTAGGATATGCGGAAGGAAGGAGGTGGGCAGGATGTTTACATCCTGCTCATCTCCGCCCCTCCGCTCTGATTGGCCGCCTGCCGTGTGACGTCGCAGTGACGCCGCACGACCCGCCCCCTTAACAAGGAGGCGGGTCGCCGGCCACAGGGACGTCGCACGGCAGGTGAGTGTGTGTGTGAAGCTGGCGTAGCGATAACTTTCGCTACGCCAGCTATCACCACATATCGCTGCTGCGACGGGGGCGGGCACTATCGCACTCGGCATCGCAGCATCGGGCTGCGATGTCGTAGTGTGCAAAGCCCGCCTAAGGCTGCACCATCAATCAATGTAAAAGTAGTGAACAACCTAACAGTCAAAACCAGACCCCGATGCCTCGTGGTAAACCATAACAGAATATCAGTATTATTATTGATTTAGGAAGCTATTATAAAGGTAATACATAAGGACGCAGGAGTAGTAACCTAGACGTCTGTGTATATCCTACTACAGATATGTGAGATGGTGAAAGCTGGTTTTGTACTGGGCGCCACAGATATGATGGCAGCAAATATAAGGCCTGTTGTTATGCAGTAGGGAAGGAGAAAGCTTCTCAAGGTTAGGTGTGGAAGGAGGGGTGTCAAAATAAGTTAGTAACTGCCCAAGGACCATACAAAAGACTCCTGGGTCTATGAATGATTTCAATGAGACTTAAGGGGGCTTTACATGCTACGAGATCGTTAATGTTTGGTCGTCGGGGTCAAGTTGTTAGTGACGCACATCCGGCGTCATTAACGATATCGCAGCGTGTGACACTGACCAGCGACCTTAAGCGACCTCAAAAATGGTGAAAATCGTTCACAATGGAGAGGTCGTCCCAAACTCAAAAATCGGTAAGGGTTGTTTATCCAGGTGGTTCATCGCTCATGCGGCAGCACACATCGCTATGTGTGACATCGCAGGAGCGAGGAACGTCTCCTTACCTGCCGCCGGCCGCAATGCGGAAGGAAGGAGGTGGGCGGGACGTTACGTCCTGCTCATCTCCGCCACTCCGCTTTGATTGGCCGGCTTAGTGACGTTGCGGTGACGTCGCTGTGATGCCGAACGTCCCTCCCCCTTGAAGGAGGGATTGTTCGGCAGTCACAGCGACGCCACCGAACCAGGTAAGTATGTGTGACGCTGCCGTAGCGATAATGTTCGCTACGGCAGCGATCACAAACAATCGCATGCGCGACGGGGGCGGGTACTTACACGCTCGCTATCGCTACAAATTGCTAGCGATATCGCTACCGTGTAAAGCCCCCTTTACTGTGTTGTTCCCCTTTAAGGATTCCGATCATAGAACCTTCTGTTACATTGTTCTTATTTTATTGTTACTTTATATCACTGAGGACAATAAACATGGACGCAGGAGTTGTAACCTAGACGTCTGTGTGGATCCTACTACAGATATGTGAGTTGGTGCCAGCTGGTCCTGTACTGGGCGCTGCAGATACATGATGGCAACAAATATAAGGTCTGATATTATTGTATAGGGAAGGAGATAGCTTGACAAGGGTAGGTGGAGGTGGATGGGTGTCAAAATAAGTAAGGTTTCACACTTGCGTTGTGCGGCATCCGTTGCATTGCGTTGTGTGACGGATGTAACGGATGCATTGCATATAGTGGCACAACTGATGCGACGGATCCTGCAAAACAACGTAATCCGTTGTAGCTTTTTTTTCAACAATTACTTAACTGAGCATGCACAGTTGTGTAAAAACGGATGCGTCACAGGAATCCGTCAAATTACGGATTCCGATGGATTCCGCCACCATAGGCTTCCATTATAAAAATGACGGACACCGACGGAATCAAGCACATTGCGTTTTTTTGACGCTCAGGAAAGCGCAGAAAAACGCTACATGCTGCGTTCTTTCTGCCCGGCGGATGCAACGCAGCATCGGCCAGCGGATGCAACGCAGGACCATCAGTCGCAATGTGTCGTCCATACAAGTCTTTTCCAAAACGGCGGATTGCGACTGAAGGAAAAAAACGCAAGTGTGAAACTAGCCTTAGGCAGTACTCAAGGACCATGAAAAAAACACCAGGGTCTATAAATGATTTCACTGAAACTTCACTGTGTCATTCCCCTTTAAGGATTCCGATCATAGAACCTTCTGTTGCATCTTTGTTATTTGATTGTTACTTTGTGTCACTGAGGACAATAAACATGGAGGCAGGAGTTGTAACCTGGATGTCTGTGTGGATCCTACTACAGATATGTAAGATGGTGCCAGCTGGTCCTGTACTGGGCGCTGCAGATACATAATGGCAGCAAATATAAGGTCTGATATTATGCTATAGGGAAGGAGAAAGCTCGCCAAGGGTAGGTGGGGGAGGAGGGGTGTCAAAATAAGTTAGGCAGTACTCAAGGACCATGAAAAAGACCCCAGGGTCTATGAATGATTTCACTGAAACTTTACTGTGTCGTTCCCCTTTAAGGATTCCGATCATATAACCTTCTGTTACATCGTTCTTATTTTATTGCTACTTTGTATCACTGAGGACAATAAACATGGACGCAGGAGTTGTAACCTAGACATCTGTGTGGATCCTACTACAGATATGTAAGATGGTGCCAGCTGGTCCTGTACTGGGCGCTGCAGATACATGATGGCAGCAAATATAAGGTCTGATATTATGGTATAGGGAAGGAGAAAGATGGCAAGGGTAGGTGGGGGAGGAGGGGTGTCAAAATAAGTTAGGCAGTATTCAAGAACCATGAAAAAGACCCCAGGGTCTATGAATGATTTCACTGAAACTTTACTGTGTCGTTCCCCTTTAAGGATTCCGATCATAGAACCTTCTGTTATTATTTGATTGTTACTTTGTATCACTGAGGACAGTAAACATGTTACATCTCACAACCATCACAGTTTACTGATCCGGGGCCAGGAGACTCATTATTACTTGTTTTCATCTTTTCACAATTATTTCAGGCGTCACTTGCGCTTCCGTCCTTCACATCTTCTGCTCCTTCAGTTTTTCTTTATTATTTCCTCCTCTTTGCCAAAAACGTAAATGTATTTAATGGGGGTTTCTGGTTGCGTAGTTTTCCCTCGCTTCTCTCTCCAGCGCCGTCGACCGTTCGACTTTTAAGCATAGACGTATTTTGCGAGCTGTCTCCCGGCTTTCACCATGCCAGTCACATCCCCAGATAATTTTATTGACTTTCTTATTTCTTTTTTACTTTTATTAATATGCCGCATACACAGCGGCTGCCAAAACAGCCTCAGTTGTTCCTATTGCTCTTGAACTCAGAAACATCTAGTCTTGCACAGAATGTCTTATATGAAAGAAAATGGACTGAATCCATATTTTGCTTTCACCGAGATACAAATAACTTCTGCTTCTAGAACGTGATTACAGGAAAAAAAGTTGCAAGCACTTAAAGGGGAGCTCCACTTCTCCTGTGCAAATCCACATCTAAAGTGTTTTATGAGCAGTTTGCAGTATTTATGTTGTCAAGGTATAGAGTTAAATTATGTATCAGGCTCTAATCACATCCAGAGCTGCATTTAAAATTCTACCAAAGTGCAGGGCATTGTGGGAAAACGTGCACTGGTTCTATGGTAAAAGCTGAGCTGTCGGGCCACGCGATTGATAGAGGCATTGAAGTTACCTGCCGTCTATTTCTAAGGACAACTAGAAGAAAAATCAATGCAGCTCTGGATGTGACCAGAGAATAGGTGATAATGGAGAGTTCAGGTATTATTTATTGAGTGTTGTGTTGAGGGAAGCAGGACAGACATTGCTGAAGCTAATTACTGCTGCCCATCATGTGTTAATTCTTACTCTACCCAAAGCACTATGAAATCAGTTATTATCTGTGTGCCACCCTAGACCACCAGGGACATAGATGTAAGCCCTTCCACTACTCTAGACCAACAGGAAAACACTCATTACCCCAGTGAAGAAACTGTCAAGCCGTATACTAAAAGGGACCGTAGTGAGATGTACTAATCCCTTCACTATGCTGGCTACTGGCCCTTTAAATCCTGTACAGAGCGTTCAATGCTGAATGCTGCAACTCATCCACGGTTGAGCCTAGAATGTATGGGCTCCTTCCAGGATTACGTCCTCACATTGGCCAATGGCAGCGTGAGAACCTACTTTGTGGGTGGGTCAGCGTGCAGTGCGCTTTCGTCCCACAGAAGAGGAGCAGCTGCCCCAGCGTCCCTCATGTTTGTTTGTTCCCCCGTGTGCCCCTCCAGCCTCCCCAGGCCTGCCTGTGCCCCTCTAACCTCCCCAGGCTTGCCTGTTACCCACCAGCCTCCCTAGGCCTGCCTGTGCCCCTCCAGCGCCCCCAGGGTTGCCTGTGCCCCTCCAGCATCCCCATGGCTGCCTGTGCCCCTCCAGCTTTGCCATGGCTGTCTGTGGCCCCCTAAGATATATGCACCCCCAGTGTTGCATGTGCCCCCCAGTGCTCTATATACCACTAGCCATGTGTGTGCCCCAGTGATGTCTGTACCCCCAGTGATGTTTATGCCTCCCAGCTTCCCTAGTGATGTATATGCTCTCAACATCTCTTGTGATGTCTATGCCCCCCGCACTCCTAAGTCATGTCTATGCTCCCCAGCCTCCCAAGTGATGTATATTCCTCCCAACCCTCCCCTGTGATGTATATGCCCCCAGCCTCTCCTGCGATGTGTATGCCCCCAGCATCTCCTGTGATGTGTATGCCCCTAGCGTCTCCAGTGATGTGTATGCCCCCAGCGACTCCTGTGATGTATATGCCCTCAGCATCTAATGTGATGTATATACCTCCTGCCCTTCCAGTGATATATATGCCCCATCCCCTCCTATAATGTTTATGCCCCATCCCCTCTTATAATGTCTTTGCTCCAGCCACTCCTGTGATGTATATGACCCCATATCTTCCGGTGATGTATATGTCCTCAAAAGTCCCAGCTGACACAAACCTGGAAAAGCAGTTGTGAGAAGCAACAAGATGAATATTACCTAATATAACGGCCACACTAAAAACAAGAAGCTCCAGCAGCCACAGTGAGTTAATTGTTTGACCAAATATAGTAGGGTAATTTTCCAGTTGATAATTTTGTGCAGCCCCTGAATATTGGTAGAAATGTACAAATGGCCCCATCAGAAAAAAGGTTCCCCACCCCTGCCCTAGACCACCAGGGAAGCAGCCAACACCTATACACTCCAGACTTCAAAGAAATTAGTTATTACTGATAACCCTAGACCACCAGGGAAGCAGCCATTACCTGATCACTATCCTAGATGACCAGGGAGGCTGTAATTACTTCTTCAAGTATACTATGCAGAGGCGGTTTCTGCACCAAACCGTGCAATACCTTTTAGTCGGGTTTATAGGTCAGCTTCAGTCCTCCTTATGGAAACAATGGTCATGGGTGCACGTAGACAGAGGGAAGAAGATCCAAGCCAATGTCCAGGAAGCAGAAATCTACGTCAGACACCATCCAATTTTCCAAATTGTTTTATTCCAATATCATGTGCAGTTAAAAGTAGCGGGGAGAGAGTCGGGTGCAGGCCGCCTAATGGACGATGGCCGTTTCGCACGTCCTTGTGCTTCTACGGGTCCAATGCCTATGTCAATGGCATAGGACCTGTAGAAGCACAAGGACGTGCGAAACGGCCGTCGTCTTTTAAGGGGCCTGCACCCGGCTCTCTCCCCGCTACTTTTAACTGCACATGATATTGGAATAAAGCACTTTGGAAAATTGGATGGTGTCTGCCGTAGATTTCTGGACAATGTAATTACTTCTTCACTGCACCCATCTCCTCTCCACTACTCTAGACCACCAGGGGAATAGTGATCACCCCTTTAATACTGTTGACCACCAGGGAATCATCATTGCAAGCAGCTATATTTATGGCATTATCTTCCGTGCTGCGCTTTTGCTCAGTGACGCAGATGTCATTGTCTTGTATTTACAGGGCTCTGGCGCTTCGGCTGCTTTTTATGTCTCTCTGCTGAAATCCCGGCTAAATCTCAGAATTCCCAACCTACAGAAGACATCATCATAAACATATAATCCCTAATAAGGTCCTTCACGCCGCGCTAATCCTGACTGCTCATGTCTTATCTCCAACTTCTGTTTAAAAAACATAATCACCTCCTTGGTTCCTTTCTCCCTCCTCAGCATTTCTAAGCCACAGAGCAGATTCCACCATCCGGCGTTTCCCTGGTGGCTCCAGTGATATCAGCTCATAAATGCTGACATTTTCAGCTTGAAATAATTTCCCATTGCTGCTCGTTGTGTGCCAGCTCTGTGATTCTGCAGAGGATGCGGCTGTCACTGCGCTGGACTTGTCACTGGGGTAAGGATGTTCTGCGCAGATATGGTATCTTCTGTGCTTGCACGCCACGGGACCAGCACACGGGGGCTTTAAAAATCGAAAAAAAGGTTAATTAATTACTAGCTCATTTGCCAGGAACAGTCAGTATAGGAAATGTGCTTGCACTGATACTGGCGGGTTTCCAGGACCAGTGTGTGAGGCTTTGGGGACGTGGTTGTGGGTTTTTTTTTAATACATTTTTTTTATTTTGTCCAGCAGTAAACTGGAAGATAAGAAGCTCAGGGACCAGAGACAAGTGACAGGGGAGGGAGAATTCACAAACGCCCCCGCAGCAGAGACTTTATTCTCTTGTGTCCAAGGCATGTGATGGTCATGAGATGTAGAAAGTAGGAGACGCTGAGGAGTTTGCAATCACATCGGGGAGATGATAAAGAAATAGTTACATTGGAAAAGAAACTCTATCCCACCAGGGACCATAATCACATTCACACAGTAAATACATTCACACACTGACGGACACAGACAGAAAACGGCCCCATGTGCAAGAACAATATATGGACCCTTTGCAGCCCAAATGGTAATCATAATGCACAATTTCACTAGACTTGGAGGTGGTAGTGGACCCCTCACCACTAGGGCCCCTGTGTGGCTGCACAGGTTATACCAATGGGTGGCCCTCAACAGCTGTTGGAGGAGCAATTTGACCCCCTCGTCCCAGCCCCACCACCCCCTGCAATCTTCAGCTCATGGAGGGCTAACCAGCTTTTCCCACCGACTTCCATGTCTTCGCCACCTCCACGCTCTGTGTAGCCTGCAGCAGTGTGATGAGGTCGCAGAGTGATGACCTCATCACTCTGTTGGGCAGCGAGATGATGCGCTGGCACACTGCTGTGCTCCACTGACCCTCCTGCCTCCAGCACACATGGCTAATTTGCATGGGATGCCCGCGAAGCGCGTTGCCCGCAACTTAGTGATGTGTTGTAGCCGAAGTGACACAGTTGGGACCCTCTGCTAGTGTATGAGGCCCGGTGAAGCGGGGGGCCCGACTCAGGCCCCGGGCTTAATAAAGCTAAGTAATTACCCTGGGCCAAGTTGGGCCCCCCTTTTCACCGGGCCCAATACACTAGTCATGGTTGTAATGCCCTGACGGCAGCCCTGCCAATGATATGTCCACCCATGCATTCATATTTAACGCCAATGGGCTTGCACCAGACATTAAGGTGCAATCATTGTACCCTATTGGGCCAATCTCATTTCACAATTGGCAAGATGCAGATCAAAGCTAATTAGAGGGGTTGTCCTATATGGTAGGGCAACATACACAGTGAGTAGGAGTGACCCTGCAGTACCTGAGAATTACCGCTATAGTATGGAGCTGGATCAGCACAGTGAATAGGAGTGGACCTGCAGTACCGGAGAATGGCCACTATGCAGTGTCTGGAGCTGGATCAGCACAGTGAATAGGAGTGGACCTGCAGTACCTGAGAATGGCCACTATGCAGTGTATGGAGCTGGATCAGCACAATGAATAGGAATGGACCTGCAGTACCTGAGAATGGCCACTATGCAGTGTATAGAGCTGGATCAGCACAGTGAATAGGAGTGGACCTGCAGTACTGAAGAATGGCCACTATGCAGTGTATGGCGCTGGATCAGCACAGTGAATGAGGATCTAATATTTATGACCTTTTTTTGCATAAGATATGAATATCTAAGTCCTGTAAAATCCCTTTAAACATGACATGTCTGGAAATTAAAGCATAATAATTCAGATTAAGAAATAAAAAATACCACTATACAGTGCCAACAAACAAATGTTATGTAAAACTGCCATATGGTGCTTACTTAGCCATGCCAACACCATGCATTGCTTACATATTACCGTCATACAGTGCCAACATAATAGTATTATACAAAACTGCCATGCTGGTGTGGCACCAACCTGTGTCATACCGCTATACTGAATGTCGCCATTCACATCAGTGCAGAATATGGTCACAATCTACGTTCCTTATATCAGACACAAACAAGGTCCAGCCTAAAAAATAAAGCCATAGTGGTTATACTGCCACACTGTGCTTGATGTAATACTGTCATACAGTGCTCCGGATCACCTGACACATTGGGTTTGTAAACAAAAGATACAGAATTACCTCTCCTTGCAGCCGCATCCCCTGGAAGGATCTGGAGCCCCCTCCTCGGCCAAGTCTAAAGGGGGTGTCACATGCAAGGACGTCGCTAACGGTGCCGGATGTGCGTCACTGAATCCATGACCCCGGCGATATATCGTTAGATCCGTCGTTGCGTGTAACGGGGCCTTAAGACGTGGCGCTCTATCCACTTGTATATGAATCGGCATTAATCAGCTAATGTCCGCCTCCTGTTTTGTTCTCATTTTTTCTTGTTTTTGCGATTATCACAGTCATTTAATTTAGTAACATGCAAAACAGCTTATTCCTGCTGCGGTAAAATGCCGCTCTGCAGCCGCGAGATGAAAGGAGCGTATTAATGAAAGTGATAAACATGTTTAATATAAACAGTCAATATCTACGGTTACCACTCAATAGAGAGAGCGGGAGGAAGGATTAGAGCGTAGAGACCGGCGTGACCGACCGCCAGGAGAAGGCAGGATGCTACAATCCAGAGCATGTTTATCTAGATTTATCTAGAATATAGCGCGATCCCAGGAGTATAGGTGCCTCATTCACAAGCTGAGCAGTCACCGGTACAAAGGCACATATTATACTCCAGAGCGACATTCACAATTCTGCTGGTTGTTATTGGAAACAGTTAAAGCCCCGTCACACACAGAGATAAATCTTTGGCAGATCTGTGGTTGCAGTGAAATCATGGACATATTGTTCCATTTGTACACAGCCACAAACCTGGCACTGATTGTCCACAATTTCACTGCAACCACAGATCTGCCACAGATCTGCCACAGATCTGCCACAGATCTGCCACAGATCTGCCACAGATCTATCTCTGTGTGTGACAGGGCCTTTAGTCAGCACTAACCCACAACAGCTCATCTAGCTACCATAAGGCGAAGAGAGCTTGTATTCACACCAGTGTCTGGAATAAAGATGCTAAAATCTGGTAAATCATTGAATGCGTTAGTCAGCGAGAAAGATGCAAATTACAGCCCTAAAGCTGTAGAATAGTGAGTGCAGCTCTGGAGTATACAGTTTGCAACTCAGGATCAGTGCAGGATAAGTAATGTAATGCATGTACACAGTGACTGTACCAGCAGAATAGTGAGTGCAGCTCTGGAGTATAATACAGTTTGCAACTCAGGATCAGTGCAGGATAAGTAATGTAATGTATGTACACAGTGACTGCACCAGCAGAATAGTGAGTGCAGCTCTGGAGTATAATACAGGATGTAACAGGATCAGTACAGGAAAAGTAATATAATGTATGTACACAGTGATTGCACCAGCAGAATAGTGAGTGCAGCTCTGGAGTATAATACAGGATGTAACTCAGGATCAGTTCAGGATAAGTAATGTAATGTATGTACACAGTGATTGCACCAGCAGAATAGTGAGTGCAGCTCTGGAATGTAATACAGGAGGTAACTCAGGATCAGTACAGGATAAGTAGTAGTATAATGTATGTAAACAGTGACTGCACCAATAGAATAGTGAGTGCAGCTCTGGAGTATAATACAGGATGTAATTCAGCATCAGTAAAATATAAGTAATGTATGTACACAGTGATTGCACCAGCAGAATAGTGAGTGCAGCTCTGGAGAATAATACAGGAGGTAACTTAGGATCAGTACAGGACAAGTAATGTAATGTATGTACACAGTGACTGCACCAGCAGAACAGTGAGTGCAGCTTTGGGGTATAATACAGGATGTAAGTCAGGATCAGTACTGGATAAGTAATGTAATATATGTACACAGTGACTCTACGAGCAGAATAGTGAGTGCCGCTCTGGGGTATAATACAGGATGTAACTCAGGATCAGTACAAGATAAGTAATGTAATGTATGTACACAGTGACCGTAGCAGCAGAATAATGAGTGCAGCTCTGGAGTATAATACAGGATGTAACTCAAGATCAGTACAGGATAAGTAATGTATGTACACAGTGACTGCACCAGCAGAATAGTGAGTGCAGCTCTGGGGTATAATACAGGATATACAGTAACTTAGCTCTTGAATAAATAAACTATTTCTTAAAAGGGTTGTCAAGGACATAAATAGTGATGACCTGCAGTATCATCAATACCATATAAATATATTTCTGGCATCCCTATGGAGGTCCCAATAGTAAGACAATAGCATAAGGCAATATAACCTTCTGCTCAGGATTGCCCTGACTTCCTCACCCTGCTCTGCAGTGATATACTGTCTAATTATCACCATTAATGCTTTATTCCGGGAACATCCCTTTAAGAGGCAGCAGAGCTTTAATTCTGGTGTTGCGGAGATGTAAGGAATAGAAACATTATTATGTTATTGCCTCACCCCTGATTTCCCATTAAGTCAAGTGTGCAGTAATTTCAGGTTATTGAGCGGCGTTATCTTATTTTCGGCAGTGGGAGGAAGACGCACGCTGGGTTCATTTCCTTTATTGTCATTTTTATTTTGTAAAAGAAAAGTAAAGAAACTTGTTTAGTTTTTTTTTTATCATATTTTACCTTTTTAACCCAAAATGACATAGAGTTGCTGCGGAGATGGTCGAATCTCAAGTCCTTTACGAAGCCGCAAACCATGCAGATGTCCCGTAATCTCTCCGCTCACCATTGCCCCTCCTGCTGGGTCATCATGTTCTGCCATGCACAGTGGATGCATTTTCTGACCAATATTATAAACTAGCTATAGGACCCGGCGTTGCCCGGGATAGTAACTGTCTCTCTGTCTCTCTCCCAGTCTCTGTCTGTCCCTTTCCCTGTCTGTCTCTCTGTCTGTCTCTTTCCCTGTCTGTCTCTCTGTCTGTCTCTTTCCCTGTCTGTCTCTCTGTCTGTCTCTTTCCCTGTCTGTCTCTGTCTGTCTCTGTCTGTGTGTCTGTCTCTATTGATGTGTGTCTCTGTCTCTATCCATATCTGTCTGTCTGTGTCTCTGTCTATGTATCAGTATCTCTCTCTCTCTGTCTGTCAGTCTCTTTCCCCGTCTGTCTCTGTCCCCGTCTGTCTCTTTCCCCATCTGTCTCATTCCAGGTCTGTCTCTTCCCCCGTCTGTCTCTTTCCCCCTCTGTCTCTGTCTTTTTACCCGTCTGTCTCTTTCCCTGTCTGTCTCTCTGTCCCTTTCCCTGTCTGTGCCTGTCTCTTTCCCTGTCTGCCTCTTTCCCTGTCTGCCTCTTTCCCTGTCTGCCTCTTTCCCTGTCTGCCTCTTAGGGGCACTTTGCACACTACGACATCACAGGTGCGATGTCGGTGGGGTCAAATTGAAAGTGACGCACATCCGGCGTCCCAGGTGCTATTGTAGTGTGTAAAGCCTTTTTGATACGATTAACGAGCGCAAAATCGTCGTAATCGTATCATCGGTTTAGCGTCGGTCATTTCCATAATTTGGAAATGACCGATGTTACGATGTTGTTCCTCGTTCCTGCGACAGCACACATCGCTGTGTATGAAGCCGCAGGAGCGAGGAACATCTCCTACCTGCGTCCTGCGGCTCACGCCAGCTATGCAGAAGGAAGGAGGTGGGCGGGATGTTTACGTCCCGCTCATCTCTGCCCTCCGCTTCTATTGGCCGCCTGCCGTGTGACGTCGCTATGACGCCGCACGACCCGCCCCCTTAATAAGGAGGCGGGTCGCCGGCCAGAGCGACGTCACAGGGCAGGTGAGTGCATGTGAAGCTGCCATAGCGATAATGTTTGCTACGCCAGCTATCACAAGATATCGCATGTACGACGGGGGCGGGGACTATCGCGCTCGGCATCGCAAGCATCGGCTTGCGATGTCGTAGTGTGCAAAGTGCCCCTTACTCTGTCTGTGCCTATGTCTGTCTGTCTCTTTCCCTGTCTCCGTCTCTTTCTGTCTCTCTCTGTCTCTCTCTATCCATCGCCCCACTGACATTTTATTACCTCACACATAAGCTTCTTATACTAACTGTGAGGTAAATCCGGAGATATGACGATAAATCATGATATTCAAGTATGTCAGGAAGCCCTCTCCTGGTGTCACCCCCCTTTCCTTCACACAACTGGTTTAGCAACAAATCCCATGGCCATGTCCTGTGATATGGAAATTAGGTGGCTTAGGGACAATGGACACAGGATGACTCCCTGCCGTCACCCTGTAGTAGGAGCTGCTATCTAATTAGCAAGGCTATGGAAATAGCCAGACAGAACGACTCCAGTAAAAAATGGTTCATATCTCGCAAGCCATATTTCCGATAAATATGGCAACCATAAAAATGGTGTCTCCGCATGTGGACGATGCCGGCACCCCCTTTTTATGGGAGCAGGACATTGGGAAATGCCCCAGGCGTGATATCAGCCAATGGGGAACTGGCAGACAGGTCATGAGTCCCCTCGTTCTGTAGCTAAATTCATAACTGTCACAATGAGAGCATTGGCGTCCGCCTACGACGCTCCCAGGCAAAGTTATGGCCAATATCCCCTTTGCTGGATAATTCTGATCCATGCAGGGGGAGTGGCAGTGCTTCCCTGTGAGGTCACTAAGGTAGGAGGGGACCTGGATCTGCCCAGGTTGATAACCCTACTTCGGCCATTTTCCAGTGTTCTTCTGCTCGGGGGCCTGGTTGGGAAAGACCTGTGAGGGAGTTCCTGGAAACCTGGTCTACAGCGCCCCCCTGTGGCCAGACGCAACAAGGTAACTGCTGGAACTGTGTATGCCTGTTTGTAACCCATGCTTCGATTGTAACTGTACTCTGACATATGTATATTCTGTAGATTCCCTATTGTATATATTGTAGTTTCTAGTGTGCTTTAGGCTGATTAAATTATATAATTAATCTTGGGCTGTTCTGTTATCTCGATCTTGAATCCCACGTCTGTGTGTTCGGCTAATAGTTACCGTGAAGCGGTTGGTGGCAGCGAGTTTGTGCCAAGGATTATTGTGGGGAGGCCAGTGAGATTCGGGGAGATTTTATATATTCCGCCCGCGGAGGTCGGGGGAATATATACCCTACTCTCACCGGGGACCCTTCAATAATCGGCATAAGTAGTATAGCGGCCTCCTTGCTTATTGTCGGGCAATTCCATAATTGGCCTGACTATAAGAGGGGCGCTAGAGAGCGCATCACGTGCTCTGTCTGTCGGTCGGGAGGTATAAAGGAGGGGTGACCCCCCCACTTGTTACACCCCGATTGTGACGTACTGGTAGCCAGCGCGGGGGATTTCTGAGTGACCCCCCCGGTGGTTTGTGACATATTGGTGGCATAGCGGTGGGATCGAGATAATAGTGTGTGTGAGTGTGAGACCCATACTCCCAGACACTAAAGACTGCCTGCAGCAGCTGTGGCTGCTGGGGTCTTCAGACTAGCTCAACACTAGAGTGTCAGAGTGCAGATACTGTAAGGTGTGTGGAGGCATCAGGTGTCAGTTCTGTGTCAGTGACCAAAAGTCTGCAAGAATGGCTGATGGCACCAGGAGCAGAGCTATGCAACTGGCCAATGCTAAGGCAGGAGCCGAAGAGAGGGAGGACGGTGCTGTGGACAGCAATGAGGAGGTTGCCCACGAGTCCTCCAGGAGCTCGACGCCAGAAAACCGTTCTGCCGAGGACATTGCGCAACCTGGCACTGCTGGACAAGATGAGGAGGAGCTCACCCAAGGTTCCTCAACGAGCCAGATGCCAGCCCTCCGCTCTGAAAGGGACAGTGAATCACCAGGCTCCGCAGCGTGCCGCAGATCACCACGTGCCATTCCACCGAGCCTGGGAGGCTCGGATAGCCTTCTTCAAATGGCTATGGCCCTTCTCCAGGCTGGAGACCAGAAGGGCTACAAGGAACTCCTGGCAGAGCGCAGGGCAGAGCGGCACGCAGAGCGTGAGGCTGCGGAGCGAGAGCGGCAGGCAGCGCGTGAAGAGCGAGAGCGAGAGCGACAGGCAGACCGTGACTACCAGCTGCAGCTAGCTCAGCTCCGGCCCTCATCAGCCACACGTGACCTTCGAGACACCAAACTTCCAAAGGTCCGTGTTGAGGACTTCCCAGTGCTGGAGAAGGATGGAGACTTGGACTCTTTCTTGACTGCTTTTGAACGGACTTGCTTGCAGCACCATCTGGACAAGGACCAGTGGGCCAAATACCTGACCCCTGGCCCTGGATGTCCTTGGGGACTTGCCTGCTGAGGCAGATCAGGGCTACGACACCATCAAGCGGGCCCTGATCCAACAGTACAACCTCACTCCAGAGTCCTACCGCAAGAAGTTCCGGAGCCTACAGAAGGGACCAAAGGACTCCTGGGCTGACCACCGGCGGGCACTTGCCCGAGCTGCCGACCACTGGACCCAAGGCCTGCAGCTTTCCACCGGACCGGAGATCCTGGACTTGTTCATCACGGAGCAACTCTTGTGGAACTGCCCTGAGGATCTCCGCCAGTTCATCCGAGACCAGAAGCCAAAGGGGTCCACGGCTACAGCTGCCCTTGCCGATGACTACACCAACAACCGGGCCCCTGAGGCCAGGAGAGCGGCCACCAGCAGCACCTGGAGAGGGGGTAAGATGAATTCTGCGACTGCCCCACCTGCCCCTAGACTGCAGGGGGTGTCCCCCTCAACTCCCCTCTCCAGGCCCGTGGCGGAACCAAGACGGTGCCACCAGTGCAACCTACCTGGACACTTCAAGGCCATGTGCCCTCAGCGTCCCAAGGCCCCGGCTCCGTCCCCGTCCCAAGGGCCGCCCAAGGTGTATTGTGTGGGTGGGGGTGGTGGTAGGTCCCTGGACAGCTTCCAACCTGTCACCGTCGGCCGGTCTGTGACCATAGGACTGCGAGACAGCGCCTCGGAGGTGACTCTGGTGCGGCCTGAGATGGTGTCCCCCCAAGACTTGATCCCTGGAAAAACCCTCGCTGTCTCCGGGATTGGAGGCACTGACCCGGCGCTGCCTGTTGCTGACATTTATGTGGACTGGGGCGCAGGGCGGGGGGTGAGGGAGGTGGGGGTAACTGATCGGATCCCTGCAAACGTGCTACTTGGGACAGATTTGGGGCAGATAACCTCCCAGTTTGGGCCCCCCCCAAGGGCTGAACCTTCAGCCCGTACTGACATGACTCCTAACAATGTTAATGTGTTATCTATGAATGATGTAAGGGAGGAGGGAGTGAACTCTGATATTTCTGCTTGCATAGACACCATAGACACACACTCAGCTGCAGCTGTGACAGGGGAGGGGGTCAGAGGAAGGTGTGACAATGCCTCTACAAGTAATCAGCCTGTGAGCTGGGATCTGTTGCCCTCTGCAGGGATAAGCAGAGAGCAGGGTGCTGCAGGGGGAGGACCAGTGTGTGGGGTGGGGGCTACCACAGCAAATGTGGGGTCCCCAGAGATTTCACAGCGGGGTTCTGTTGCTGCAGGAGGGGAACAGGCAGGTGAGATTGGGGCCGGTCCAGGAGCGGAAGTGCTCCCAGGTAAGATCTCGGTGCATGGTTCCCCCACAACCGGGGTGTCAGGAAGCCAGGTAGGTCTGCCTGAACCGGCGACTTGGTCAGGAACGGAGGAGGAGCAGGCACGACCCACGGTCGCAGCGGCTGTGGCCGCTGTCACCCGCAGTGGGAGTGCTGGAAGCCAAGGGGCCTCCCGGAGGTCCGATAGCTCTTCCCCTTCTGACCAAGTGGCAGCCGAGTCAGGTGGAGGCCAGGACACAGGTCCCGGGGTACTGACTGAAGATGTGACAGTCTCGTCGATTCTGGCCACATCTAGTCAGGGGTTTCAGGCAGCGTTAGAAGCTGACGACAGCCTGAAAGCTCTTAAGGAGCAGGCGGCACAGCCTCCCTCGGACTCGGACCCGGAGCGAGTGGTCTGGGACCAAGGACGGCTGTACCGGGCCACGGTCCAGCAGGGTTCACCGGAGGCGTGGCCCAGGGACCGACAGTTGGTGGTACCCTATCCGTTCCGGACGGAGTTGTTGCGGATCGCACATGAGATTCCGATGGCCGGACACCTAGGGATCGCTAAGACCAAGGCCAGGTTAAACCAGCATTTCTACTGGCCAAAAATGGGGGCCGATGTGGCTGCCTACTGCCGTTCGTGTGAAACCTGTCAGAGAGTGGGGAAGGCGGGGCCACACCCCAAAGCCCCACTAGTATCTCTGCCAATCATCGATGAGCCTTTCAGGAGGGTGGCTGTGGATCTGGTCGGCCCGCTGGCCATCCCCAGCAGCTCCGGGAAAAGCTTCATACTGACGGTAGTGGACTATGCCACCCGGTACCCAGAAGCAGTGGCCTTGTCGTCCATTCGGGCTGACAAGGTGGCCACCGCATTGCTGGAGATTTTCTCCCGAGTGGGTTTTCCCCAGGAAATGCTCACTGACCGGGGGACCCAATTCATGTCCCAGCTGATGGAGGCCCTCTGTAAGCAAGTCCAGGTGCGACATCTGGTGGCCAGCCCGTACCATCCACAGACTAATGGCCTGTGCGAGCGGTTCAATGGCACCTTAAAGCAGATGCTTAAGATGTTGGTCGACTCCCATGGGCGTGACTGGGAGCGGTATCTCCCACACCTGTTATTTGCTTACCGGGAGGTTCCACAGGCCTCAACAGGATTCTCACCGTTTGAGCTCCTGTACGGGCGACGTGTGCGGGGCCCCCTGGCTCTGGTGAAAGAGGCTTGGGAAGGGGATTTGGCCACCCCTGGAGTGTCGGTTATCGAGTATGTCATGCGCTTCCGGGACAAAATGCAGGCCTTGACGCAACTGGTACACGACAATATGGCTCAAGCCCAGGCCGATCAGAAGCGTTGGTACGACCAGAACGCTTGTGAGAGGACCTACCAAGTGTGTCAAAAGGTGTGGGTACTGGTCCCCGTACCACAGGACAAGCTTCAGGCAGCCTGGGAAGGCCCATACCTCGTGTACCAGCAGCTCAACCCTGTGACGTACCTGGTCACCCTGGACCCTGCCCGTGGAAGGCGGAAGCCCTTCCATGTGAACATGATGAAGGCACATCATGAGCGGGAGGCATGTGCGCTCCCCGTGTGCAACCTGCCCGAGGAGGGAGAAGCGGAAACCCTCTTGGATATGCTAGCCCAGGTTAGGGCAGGCGGATCCATTGAGGATGTGGAGGTTGGCCACCAGCTCTTGGAGGACCAACGGTCCCAGCTGTGGGCCACCCTACTCCCCTTCCGGGGGTTGTTTACCAACCAGCCCGGAAGGACTGACTTGGCTGTCCATCACGTGGACACTGGGGATCATCCCCCGATCCGGCGTTCAGCATATCGGGTCTCCCTGGAGGTGCAGCAACACATGCGCCAGGAGATTGACGAGATGCTGAAGCTGGGGGTGATCCAGGCATCCAACAGCGCTTGGGCCTCGCCTGTAGTCCTCGTCCCTAAGAAGGACCGAACCACTCGGTTCTGCGTGGACTACAGGGGGCTCAATGCGGTCACGGTCGCCGATGCGTACCCAATGCCACGCATCGATGACCTGCTCGATCAGTTGGCCGGGGCTCAGTACCTGACCATCATGGATCTGAGCCGGGGATATTGGCAGATCCCCCTGACTCGCAAGGCCAGGGAACGCTCTGCCTTTATTACCCCATTTGGACTGTACGAGTCCACGGTGATGCCATTCGGGATGAGGAATGCCCCTGCCACTTTCCAGCGGATGGTCAACACCCTGCTCAAGGGACTTGAAGGGTACGCGGCCGCGTACCTGGATGACATTGCCGTCTTCAGTCCCACCTGGGAGGACCACCTAGAGCATCTAGCACAGGTGCTCAGGCGGATCCACCGGGCAGGTTTGACCATCAAGCCGGGAAAGTGTCAGCTGGCCATGAGCGAGGTCCAGTACCTCGGTCACCGGGTAGGTGGGAGAACACTGAAGCCCGAGCCTGAGAAAGTGGAAGCCATCGCATCCTGGCCCACCCCCAGGACCAAGAAGCAGGTGATGTCCTTCTTGGGGACCGCTGGGTACTATAGGAGGTTTGTTCCATGCTATAGTAGCCTGGCAAAGCCCTTGACGGACCTCACCAAGAAGAAGCTGCCCTCTGCAGTCGATTGGACAATGGACTGCGAGACAGCCTTCCGGGCCCTAAAGGACGCCCTGTCCAGCCCGCCCGTGCTACAGGCAGCCGACTTCACGCGGCCGTTTGTAGTACAGACCGACGCCAGTGACTTCGGCCTCGGTGCGGTGCTCAGCCAGGTGGACTCTGCGAGCCAAGAGCACCCAGTCTTGTACCTGAGCAGGAAGCTGTTACCAAGGGAAGTTGCCTATTCCACGATGGAGAAGGAGTGCCTGGCCATAGTGTGGGCCCTGCAGCGTCTGCAACCCTATCTATACGGGCGCCACTTCATCGTGGAGACGGACCACAATCCCCTCAGCTGGTTGCACACCGTCTCTGGGACGAATGGGCGATTGTTGCGATGGAGCCTTGCGCTCCAGCAATACAACTTCACCATTCGCCACAAAAGGGGCCGTGACCACGGTAACGCAGACGGGCTGTCCCGACAAGGAGAGGTCGCGGACGGGCGCACGGGGGAACACCGGAGTGTGCTGCCCCCTAGCGCCCTCAAAAGGGGGGAGGTGTGAGGTAAATCCGGAGATATGACGATAAATCATGATATTCAAGTATGTCAGGAAGCCCTCTCCTGGTGTCACCCCCCCTTTCCTTCACACAACTGGTTTAGCAACAAATCCCATGGCCATGTCCTGTGATATGGAAATTAGGTGGCTTAGGGACAATGGACACAGGATGACTCCCTGCCGTCACCCTGTAGTAGGAGCTGCTATCTAATTAGCAAGGCTATGGAAATAGCCAGACAGAACGACTCCAGTAAAAAATGGTTCATATCTCGCAAGCCATATTTCCGATAAATATGGCAACCATAAAAATGGTGTCTCCGCATGTGGACGATGCCGGCACCCCCTTTTTATGGGAGCAGGACATTGGGAAATGCCCCAGGCGTGATATCAGCCAATGGGGAACTGGCAGACAGGTCATGAGTCCCCTCGTTCTGTAGCTAAATTCATAACTGTCACAATGAGAGCATTGGCGTCCGCCTACGACGCTCCCAGGCAAAGTTATGGCCAATATCCCCTTTGCTGGATAATTCTGATCCATGCAGGGGGAGTGGCAGTGCTTCCCTGTGAGGTCACTAAGGTAGGAGGGGACCTGGATCTGCCCAGGTTGATAACCCTACTTCGGCCATTTTCCAGTGTTCTTCTGCTCGGGGGCCTGGTTGGGAAAGACCTGTGAGGGAGTTCCTGGAAACCTGGTCTACAGCGCCCCCCTGTGGCCAGACGCAACAAGGTAACTGCTGGAACTGTGTATGCCTGTTTGTAACCCATGCTTCGATTGTAACTGTACTCTGACATATGTATATTCTGTAGATTCCCTATTGTATATATTGTAGTTTCTAGTGTGCTTTAGGCTGATTAAATTATATAATTAATCTTGGGCTGTTCTGTTATCTCGATCTTGAATCCCACGTCTGTGTGTTCGGCTAATAGTTACCGTGAAGCGGTTGGTGGCAGCGAGTTTGTGCCAAGGATTATTGTGGGGAGGCCAGTGAGATTCGGGGAGATTTTATATATTCCGCCCGCGGAGGTCGGGGGAATATATACCCTACTCTCACCGGGGACCCTTCAATAATCGGCATAAGTAGTATAGCGGCCTCCTTGCTTATTGTCGGGCAATTCCATAATTGGCCTGACTATAAGAGGGGCGCTAGAGAGCGCATCACGTGCTCTGTCTGTCGGTCGGGAGGTATAAAGGAGGGGTGACCCCCCCACTTGTTACACCCCGATTGTGACGTACTGGTAGCCAGCGCGGGGGATTTCTGAGTGACCCCCCCGGTGGTTTGTGACATATTGGTGGCATAGCGGTGGGATCGAGATAATAGTGTGTGTGAGTGTGAGACCCATACTCCCAGACACTAAAGACTGCCTGCAGCAGCTGTGGCTGCTGGGGTCTTCAGACTAGCTCAACACTAGAGTGTCAGAGTGCAGATACTGTAAGGTGTGTGGAGGCATCAGGTGTCAGTTCTGTGTCAGTGACCAAAAGTCTGCAAGAATGGCTGATGGCACCAGGAGCAGAGCTATGCAACTGGCCAATGCTAAGGCAGGAGCCGAAGAGAGGGAGGACGGTGCTGTGGACAGCAATGAGGAGGTTGCCCACGAGTCCTCCAGGAGCTCGACGCCAGAAAACCGTTCTGCCGAGGACATTGCGCAACCTGGCACTGCTGGACAAGATGAGGAGGAGCTCACCCAAGGTTCCTCAACGAGCCAGATGCCAGCCCTCCGCTCTGAAAGGGACAGTGAATCACCAGGCTCCGCAGCGTGCCGCAGATCACCACGTGCCATTCCACCGAGCCTGGGAGGCTCGGATAGCCTTCTTCAAATGGCTATGGCCCTTCTCCAGGCTGGAGACCAGAAAGGCTACAAGGAACTCCTGGCAGAGCGCAGGGCAGAGCGGCACGCAGAGCGTGAGGCTGCGGAGCGAGAGCGGCAGGCAGCGCGTGAAGAGCGAGAGCGAGAGCGACAGGCAGACCGTGACTACCAGCTGCAGCTAGCTCAGCTCCGGCCCTCATCAGCCACACGTGACCTTCGAGACACCAAACTTCCAAAGGTCCGTGTTGAGGACTTCCCAGTGCTGGAGAAGGATGGAGACTTGGACTCTTTCTTGACTGCTTTTGAACGGACTTGCTTGCAGCACCATCTGGACAAGGACCAGTGGGCCAAATACCTGACCCCCCGTTTAAGGGGTAAGGCCCTGGATGTCCTTGGGGACTTGCCTGCTGAGGCAGATCAGGGCTACGACACCATCAAGCGGGCCCTGATCCAACAGTACAACCTCACTCCAGAGTCCTACCGCAAGAAGTTCCGGAGCCTACAGAAGGGACCAAAGGACTCCTGGGCTGACCACCGGCGGGCACTTGCCCGAGCTGCCGACCACTGGACCCAAGGCCTGCAGCTTTCCACCGGACCGGAGATCCTGGACTTGTTCATCACGGAGCAACTCTTGTGGAACTGCCCTGAGGATCTCCGCCAGTTCATCCGAGACCAGAAGCCAAAGGGGTCCACGGCTACAGCTGCCCTTGCCGATGACTACACCAACAACCGGGCCCCTGAGGCCAGGAGAGCGGCCACCAGCAGCACCTGGAGAGGGGGTAAGATGAATTCTGCGACTGCCCCACCTGCCCCTAGACTGCAGGGGGTGTCCCCCTCAACTCCCCTCTCCAGGCCCGTGGCGGAACCAAGACGGTGCCACCAGTGCAACCTACCTGGACACTTCAAGGCCATGTGCCCTCAGCGTCCCAAGGCCCCGGCTCCGTCCCCGTCCCAAGGGCCGCCCAAGGTGTATTGTGTGGGTGGGGGTGGTGGTAGGTCCCTGGACAGCTTCCAACCTGTCACCGTCGGCCGGTCTGTGACCATAGGACTGCGAGACAGCGCCTCGAAGGTGACTCTGGTGCGGCCTGAGATGGTGTCCCCCCAAGACTTGATCCCTGGAAAAACCCTCGCTGTCTCCGGGATTGGAGGCACTGACCCGGCGCTGCCTGTTGCTGACATTTATGTGGACTGGGGCGCAGGGCGGGGGGTGAGGGAGGTGGGGGTAACTGATCGGATCCCTGCAAACGTGCTACTTGGGACAGATTTGGGGCAGATAACCTCCCAGTTTGGGCCCCCCCCAAGGGCTGAACCTTCAGCCCGTACTGACATGACTCCTAACAATGTTAATGTGTTATCTATGAATGATGTAAGGGAGGAGGGAGTGAACTCTGATATTTCTGCTTGCATAGACACCATAGACACACACTCAGCTGCAGCTGTGACAGGGGAGGGGGTCAGAGGAAGGTGTGACAATGCCTCTACAAGTAATCAGCCTGTGAGCTGGGATCTGTTGCCCTCTGCAGGGATAAGCAGAGAGCAGGGTGCTGCAGGGGGAGGACCAGTGTGTGGGGTGGGGGCTACCACAGCAAATGTGGGGTCCCCAGAGATTTCACAGCGGGGTTCTGTTGCTGCAGGAGGGGAACAGGCAGGTGAGATTGGGGCCGGTCCAGGAGCGGAAGTGCTCCCAGGTAAGATCTCGGTGCATGGTTCCCCCACAACCGGGGTGTCAGGAAGCCAGGTAGGTCTGCCTGAACCGGCGACTTGGTCAGGAACGGAGGAGGAGCAGGCACGACCCACGGTCGCAGCGGCTGTGGCCGCTGTCACCCGCAGTGGGAGTGCTGGAAGCCAAGGGGCCTCCCGGAGGTCCGATAGCTCTTCCCCTTCTGACCAAGTGGCAGCCGAGTCAGGTGGAGGCCAGGACACAGGTCCCGGGGTACTGACTGAAGATGTGACAGTCTCGTCGATTCTGGCCACATCTAGTCAGGGGTTTCAGGCAGCGTTAGAAGCTGACGACAGCCTGAAAGCTCTTAAGGAGCAGGCGGCACAGCCTCCCTCGGACTCGGACCCGGAGCGAGTGGTCTGGGACCAAGGACGGCTGTACCGGGCCACGGTCCAGCAGGGTTCACCGGAGGCGTGGCCCAGGGACCGACAGTTGGTGGTACCCTATCCGTTCCGGACGGAGTTGTTGCGGATCGCACATGAGATTCCGATGGCCGGACACCTAGGGATCGCTAAGACCAAGGCCAGGTTAAACCAGCATTTCTACTGGCCAAAAATGGGGGCCGATGTGGCTGCCTACTGCCGTTCGTGTGAAACCTGTCAGAGAGTGGGGAAGGCGGGGCCACACCCCAAAGCCCCACTAGTATCTCTGCCAATCATCGATGAGCCTTTCAGGAGGGTGGCTGTGGATCTGGTCGGCCCGCTGGCCATCCCCAGCAGCTCCGGGAAACGCTTCATACTGACGGTAGTGGACTATGCCACCCGGTACCCAGAAGCAGTGGCCTTGTCGTCCATTCGGGCTGACAAGGTGGCCACCGCATTGCTGGAGATTTTCTCCCGAGTGGGTTTTCCCCAGGAAATGCTCACTGACCGGGGGACCCAATTCATGTCCCAGCTGATGGAGGCCCTCTGTAAGCAAGTCCAGGTGCGACATCTGGTGGCCAGCCCGTACCATCCACAGACTAATGGCCTGTGCGAGCGGTTCAATGGCACCTTAAAGCAGATGCTTAAGATGTTGGTCGACTCCCATGGGCGTGACTGGGAGCGGTATCTCCCACACCTGTTATTTGCTTACCGGGAGGTTCCACAGGCCTCAACAGGATTCTCACCGTTTGAGCTCCTGTACGGGCGACGTGTGCGGGGCCCCCTGGCTCTGGTGAAAGAGGCTTGGGAAGGGGATTTGGCCACCCCTGGAGTGTCGGTTATCGAGTATGTCATGCGCTTCCGGGACAAAATGCAGGCCTTGACGCAACTGGTACACGACAATATGGCTCAAGCCCAGGCCGATCAGAAGCGTTGGTACGACCAGAACGCTTGTGAGAGGACCTACCAAGTGTGTCAAAAGGTGTGGGTACTGGTCCCCGTACCACAGGACAAGCTTCAGGCAGCCTGGGAAGGCCCATACCTCGTGTACCAGCAGCTCAACCCTGTGACGTACCTGGTCACCCTGGACCCTGCCCGTGGAAGGCGGAAGCCCTTCCATGTGAACATGATGAAGGCACATCATGAGCGGGAGGCATGTGCGCTCCCCGTGTGCAACCTGCCCGAGGAGGGAGAAGCGGAAACCCTCTTGGATATGCTAGCCCAGGTTAGGGCAGGCGGATCCATTGAGGATGTGGAGGTTGGCCACCAGCTCTTGGAGGACCAACGGTCCCAGCTGTGGGCCACCCTACTCCCCTTCCGGGGGTTGTTTACCAACCAGCCCGGAAGGACTGACTTGGCTGTCCATCACGTGGACACTGGGGATCATCCCCCGATCCGGCGTTCAGCATATCGGGTCTCCCTGGAGGTGCAGCAACACATGCGCCAGGAGATTGACGAGATGCTGAAGCTGGGGGTGATCCAGGCATCCAACAGCGCTTGGGCCTCGCCTGTAGTCCTCGTCCCTAAGAAGGACCGAACCACTCGGTTCTGCGTGGACTACAGGGGGCTCAATGCGGTCACGGTCGCCGATGCGTACCCAATGCCACGCATCGATGACCTGCTCGATCAGTTGGCCGGGGCTCAGTACCTGACCATCATGGATCTGAGCCGGGGATATTGGCAGATCCCCCTGACTCGCAAGGCCAGGGAACGCTCTGCCTTTATTACCCCATTTGGACTGTACGAGTCCACGGTGATGCCATTCGGGATGAGGAATGCCCCTGCCACTTTCCAGCGGATGGTCAACACCCTGCTCAAGGGACTTGAAGGGTACGCGGCCG
Source organism: Anomaloglossus baeobatrachus (assembly GCF_048569485.1). Lineage (NCBI taxonomy): Eukaryota > Metazoa > Chordata > Amphibia > Anura > Aromobatidae > Anomaloglossus > Anomaloglossus baeobatrachus. Next base: position 52,302,073 of record NC_134360.1, on the reverse strand, counting down.
CGTACCTGGATGACATTGCCGTCTTCAGTCCCACCTGGGAGGACCACCTAGAGCATCTAGCACAGGTGCTCAGGCGGATCCACCGGGCAGGTTTGACCATCAAGCCGGGAAAGTGTCAGCTGGCCATGAGCGAGGTCCAGTACCTCGGTCACCGGGTAGGTGGGAGAACACTGAAGCCCGAGCCTGAGAAAGTGGAAGCCATCGCATCCTGGCCCACCCCCAGGACCAAGAAGCAGGTGATGTCCTTCTTGGGGACCGCTGGGTACTATAGGAGGTTTGTTCCATGCTATAGTAGCCTGGCAAAGCCCTTGACGGACCTCACCAAGAAGAAGCTGCCCTCTGCAGTCGATTGGACAATGGACTGCGAGACAGCCTTCCGGGCCCTAAAGGACGCCCTGTCCAGCCCGCCCGTGCTACAGGCAGCCGACTTCACGCGGCCGTTTGTAGTACAGACCGACGCCAGTGACTTCGGCCTCGGTGCGGTGCTCAGCCAGGTGGACTCTGCGAGCCAAGAGCACCCAGTCTTGTACCTGAGCAGGAAGCTGTTACCAAGGGAAGTTGCCTATTCCACGATGGAGAAGGAGTGCCTGGCCATAGTGTGGGCCCTGCAGCGTCTGCAACCCTATCTATACGGGCGCCACTTCATCGTGGAGACGGACCACAATCCCCTCAGCTGGTTGCACACCGTCTCTGGGACGAATGGGCGATTGTTGCGATGGAGCCTTGCGCTCCAGCAATACAACTTCACCATTCGCCACAAAAGGGGCCGTGACCACGGTAACGCAGACGGGCTGTCCCGACAAGGAGAGGTCGCGGACGGGCGCACGGGGGAACACCGGAGTGTGCTGCCCCCTAGCGCCCTCAAAAGGGGGGAGGTGTGAGGTAAATCCGGAGATATGACGATAAATCATGATATTCAAGTATGTCAGGAAGCCCTCTCCTGGTGTCACCCCCCCTTTCCTTCACACAACTGGTTTAGCAACAAATCCCATGGCCATGTCCTGTGATATGGAAATTAGGTGGCTTAGGGACAATGGACACAGGATGACTCCCTGCCGTCACCCTGTAGTAGGAGCTGCTATCTAATTAGCAAGGCTATGGAAATAGCCAGACAGAACGACTCCAGTAAAAAATGGTTCATATCTCGCAAGCCATATTTCCGATAAATATGGCAACCATAAAAATGGTGTCTCCGCATGTGGACGATGCCGGCACCCCCTTTTTATGGGAGCAGGACATTGGGAAATGCCCCAGGCGTGATATCAGCCAATGGGGAACTGGCAGACAGGTCATGAGTCCCCTCGTTCTGTAGCTAAATTCATAACTGTCACAATGAGAGCATTGGCGTCCGCCTACGACGCTCCCAGGCAAAGTTATGGCCAATATCCCCTTTGCTGGATAATTCTGATCCATGCAGGGGGAGTGGCAGTGCTTCCCTGTGAGGTCACTAAGGTAGGAGGGGACCTGGATCTGCCCAGGTTGATAACCCTACTTCGGCCATTTTCCAGTGTTCTTCTGCTCGGGGGCCTGGTTGGGAAAGACCTGTGAGGGAGTTCCTGGAAACCTGGTCTACAGCGCCCCCCTGTGGCCAGACGCAACAAGGTAACTGCTGGAACTGTGTATGCCTGTTTGTAACCCATGCTTCGATTGTAACTGTACTCTGACATATGTATATTCTGTAGATTCCCTATTGTATATATTGTAGTTTCTAGTGTGCTTTAGGCTGATTAAATTATATAATTAATCTTGGGCTGTTCTGTTATCTCGATCTTGAATCCCACGTCTGTGTGTTCGGCTAATAGTTACCGTGAAGCGGTTGGTGGCAGCGAGTTTGTGCCAAGGATTATTGTGGGGAGGCCAGTGAGATTCGGGGAGATTTTATATATTCCGCCCGCGGAGGTCGGGGGAATATATACCCTACTCTCACCGGGGACCCTTCAATAATCGGCATAAGTAGTATAGCGGCCTCCTTGCTTATTGTCGGGCAATTCCATAATTGGCCTGACTATAAGAGGGGCGCTAGAGAGCGCATCACGTGCTCTGTCTGTCGGTCGGGAGGTATAAAGGAGGGGTGACCCCCCCACTTGTTACACCCCGATTGTGACGTACTGGTAGCCAGCGCGGGGGATTTCTGAGTGACCCCCCCGGTGGTTTGTGACACTAACAATTTATTTTGTTCCTATAGCAACCAATCACAGCTGCTATTAATAACCTGTAGGTTGCAGCTCCATTCACTTTAATTGGGCCAGCTTTTTTGGAGAGTAACTGTAAAGCGCGGGGTTACATTTTCCAGTCAAAACATAGTCTATGACATTCCCTGAGTCACATGGGGTGTCTGTGCAAAATTTCGTGATTGTAAATGCGACAGTGCGGATTTCTTTAGCGGACATACACACATACGTACATACATACACACATTCATACACTCAGCTTTATATTTTAGATGAGAAGTCCAATAAGCCCCTATGAAGACCATAGCGGGAGTCAGATTTGGTTGTCATCCAGCTTTCCCAGGAGCAGATAGAAGACGCCGACCGCAGGACGTGAACTCGTTCAATAGACGTGCGGTGAACTCATTAAAGGGAATAATCTCCAGTTAACGGCGATTTCTTTGCCGCTGATTTTCTTTGTCTTTCCGCCGATGTAATTGCTCTCACCTCGTTTGAGTCTTAATTAACATTTTCTTTGTAATGTGTTTGTTTTGCAGCAGCTCTGACTATAAAGGTGCGGAGTCATTAAAGCCTGAAGAGCGGAGTCCTCACTGCTGTTACCTGGCAAACAACCATACATCTGCGCACTCCTGCATGTCACCCTTTAATGCCAGGCAGAATTAGAGAGGATTACCAGGAATTAGCACAACAGTGGCTTACCTGTCCATGGTACTGTCTATAGTCTTCCTCATTCTTCCTATCACTCGACAATCCTGGCCAAAAGTTTTGAGAATGGCATAAGTTTTGTTTTTTACATTTTGCTGTTGTTTTGTAAATAAAGTAACAACTTATGGAATGTTTATATTTGAACCTCAGAAATGATAAACATCTGACTAAAGGGAAACCCTTTTAGTCAAATGTTTATGTTTTCTGAAGTTCCACTATAAACATTCCATAAATTGTTACTTTTATTGACAAATACATGAAGATTCTGTAAAGACTGAATATTTCCAGCGCTGACCCTGATTTCTCCAGACTTCTGCCCTTCTCCCCGGAGGCTGGATATTGTGTTTTGGGCCAGAGACTGACTGATAACCTGTTCTTGTCTCATGAGAACTCAGAGATTATCACTATTTCTGGGTTTTCGTGTCACACAGAGTTTTGCACAAAGTTCGCTGATTGTCATGGCGGCATTGGGCTCTGTTCAGATTGCAGATTCTGCCATTGGAACTCCAAATTAGCAAGAATTTTTTTACGAGTACTTGGGGAATCATTGCAGCACACACTCTTTGTGGTCTACTGAAAGTTTCTTTTTTATTACATCATGTGACCAGTTTATATAGTAACCAAAACAAAGGAATAACACCTCAGAACTATGCACCAATAAAAGCCGCAGGGGTGTGTATAGAAATGTGAAACTTCCCCACCCATCAGTGTTAGCTGAGCCCTATGATATTATTCAGTTATAAGACAAGATGGTTTCTATAAGAACAAAATGGATTGTATTCTCTCACATGCTCGATGGTTTCTCTGTAATGATGAGCGAGTTTCGAAATACTCGGATTCGCGATACTCGTAACGAGTACTGTCTAATGCGGGCATTACACGAGATGACCGATCATGCGATGCATCGTCGGGGTCACGGTTTTCATGACGCACATCCGGCATCGTACACGAAGTCGTCTCGTGTAACACCTCCTAGCGACGCAGTATCGCTCACAAATCGTGAGTCGTGTACTCGTCGCTAGGTTTCCTAAAATTGTTTCATTAAAATGGCGCCGGTTGTTCATCGTTTCCGTGGCAGCACACATCACTCCGTGTGACACCCCGGGAACGATGAACACATCTAACCTGCATCCCGTGGCACCCGCCAGCTATGTGGAAGGAAGGAGGTGGGCGGGATGTTTACATCCCGCTCATCTCCGCCCCTCCGCTTCTATTGGCCGGCTGCCGTGTGACGTCGCTGTGACGCCGAACGTCCCTCCCACTCCAGGAAGTGGATGTTCGTCGCCCACAGCGAGGTCTTCCGGAAGGTAAGTACGTGTGATGGGGGTTAAACGAGTTTGTGCGCCACGGGCAGCGATGTGCCCGTGACGCAAAAACAACGGGGGCGGGTACGATCGCTCATGCTATCGCCTGATAGATCGACTCGTGTAAAACAGGCTTAATACTCGCGTATGCATTCCGAATAGTGTGTGCAATGCATGTCAATGGGGAATACTTGCAATGTAACGAGTAACCCGAATGCTGCACTATTCACTACTCGCATGAATAGTATTCAAAATAGTATTTTGAAACTCGCTCATCATTATTTCTCTGCCGTCTGGGATCAAAACAGGAAGACTCGGGCATTGACCTGCTGTGTGCTGATTCATAGGCAGGCTAGAAAGAGTTAACAGTAATAATAATATTTATTCACTTATATAGCGCTATTGATTTCACAGCGCTTTACATACATTGGCAACACTGTCCCCATTGGGGCTCACAATCTAGAGTCCCATTCTGTATGTTTTTGGAGTGTGGGAAGAAATCCGAGAACCCGGAGGAAACCCACGCAAACACGGGGAGAACATACAAACTCCTTGCAGATGTTGTCCTTGGTGCAAGGCTGCAGTGCTAACCACTGAGCCACCATGCTACCTCTGTTGGCCTGCTTGCTTCTTTAATCACAACTTGTGGGGAGACCTATCACATCTGCTTCCCTCCTATTTATGCTGGTGAAAACCTTCCACCTATGCCAGCTATAGTTTGTCTATGTTGGTCTGTAAGATGTGGTGTCCAAGACATTGTGGTTAAAGTTGTGCTTATTGCTTGGTGCGGTTGTGGAGTTTACCCCTGTTGTTTTGTAGCTTCCTTCCTGTTCTTTGTTTTTCCTAATAAACCTCTTATTGTCTTTTCCTTTGTGTGTGCTTGCTCTGTGATAGAGTTTTGATTTTCCCTTGTCTGTGTATATCGGTGGGTTGCATCAACACTTGCAGTTATACATTATATTCAATGTATTTCATTCAGTGTAGTAACATACCCCACACAGATTGTGAGGTACCGTATAGTCTGCATTATACTCCAGAGCTGCACTCTCTATTCAGCTGGTGCAGTCACTGTGTACATACATTACATTATGTATATATGTTACATTACTTATCCTGTCCTTAATAGACAGACTTCAGAGGTAAAACCTCCCAGTAGTCCCTGCTTGTTCACTGTCAGTACTCTGCCTTGCTTCTTTCTTGCATTGCAACTTACAACAGCAGTTAGTAATGTATCTGTCAATAAAGCTAATGTTTTCCATAACAAACAGTAGAATTTAGAAAGCAGCTCAGGAGTATAATTGTTAACATTCAACAGTCAATGCTTCTGCACTAAAATCTTTCCACATTCAGTGCTTGTTCAGTGTCTGCATCACTTTCTTTGGGCAGCATTTCCTGCTTTGCAGTTATGTCTGTCCATATGTGACGCCCTGGACTAGCCAGGGGTCACAGGTAGTCCCATGCACGACACCCCACCCTAATAAGGTAATAGCAGGAGTGCCTGTCCCTTTCCTTTCTGATGCAAGGGGGAATCAGATCAGGACTGGTCAGGAACAGGGCCAGGAAGGAGGCTCAGCCCTCTCTACCATGAGGAGTATCCCTGAGTTTAGGGATTGCATAGGGTCCCCCAGCTTGAGGGACATCTTAGGGGTCCTGGTTCCCCACTATTCCATAGTCATCGTGACATTTTGTTTGTCGCTTTTTGAGGATTGACCACAAATTCTCAATGGGACCAAGATCTGGTGCGTTTTTTTGTTCATGAACTCAAAATATCAGTGTTTTGTTCCCCGAGCCACTTAGTTCTCACTTTTGCCTCTGTCCTGATCTCCATCAAGTATCATCACCACATTGTCCTGGAGGATGGGAGAAGTTACTCTTGGATTAGGTTTAGATCCCATTCTATATTCATGGCCGTGGTCTTAGGTATAAGTGTGAGTGAGCCCCTCCATGGATGAGAAGCCTCCACACATGAGTGGTCTCAGGAGGCTTTACTCTCTGCAGACAGGACTCAGGGAAGCGCTCACCTTCTCTTCTCCGAACAATTATAATTTCAGATGTCATAAACAGTTAACAGAAATTATAAAATGTGTAGGTCTTCAGGTTTTCAGTCAATAAACCTGACACCAGAAGAAGGTTTTATAAAAAAAAAAACTAAGTAAATAAAATATAAAATAAAAGTTGTAAGACTTTTAATTTGACAATGCAAAACTGCGCACCGGCCCTTTAAGACCTCAAATACATTGTATCAGTCAAGTAACACTCATGGAATTCTGCAGATTGTGCTACTTCAATGTAACTTACAATTAATTGTGTATCAGTTTTGACTGTGTACTCGCAGTGTATCTGCTCTATGTGATGACGTTCTCTTGGTGTTTGATCACACGGAGATGAAGCAGATGTGGTTCATATAGACCCAGCCTCACCTTGATTATGAATGTGCAAACACTGTGGAAAAGGAGCGCAATAGGGTCTTACCCGACAAACAATTGGGGTGTGATAACAAGAGGTTACTCACCAAGTGTGGTTGTGAAAGTCACAACCACTCTGCAGGCATCTAAAATAGGTCAAAGGCAGCAGTCATCCCTGTAATCGGTGAAAAATATGTGGAGAGTGGATGTTTAAAAACCGCGCCAAGGACCACTCATGAAGGAGATGAATTTAACGTGACTTTATTCCATGTTCAGGTCTACGCGTTTCAGGAGCGTCCGCTCCCTTCCTCAGGACAATACAGGCACAAGCACATCAAAATCAGCGATCAAAGAATGAACCGAAAATTTTATACCTTCCGGTGTGACGTCATGAAGACGCCCACCTGACCCAGAAAAGAAAAAAATCGGCAGGAATTACATACATCCACTGAAAATACCAGCAACGTGACTTCAATGTAAAAGCCGCTTATCCGTATCAACATATCTGTTTAAAATGTATAATAAAAACATCGGAAAAATAAAAATAAAAATGAAACACACAAAAAAAAAGGGGAATATATAATACAGAGTATTTGTGACAGTGAAAAAAATATTTATATATATATGCTAGTGTGTAGAGAATAGACCCAGCACTCAATCAGAATAGAACCCGCAGAGAAACGGAATCAATGAGTTAAAGAATGTGACAGAGAATTAGACCATTGAACCATACCAAACGAGTAGCGGTGTATATAAAAACCCGCTCCCACAACCCACAACTTAAGAAAATAGTGTTATGTACATGAAATGCAGAAGCAAAAAACTGTACTACTAGAAACAAAGGAGGTCATGAAAAGTTCAGACCGTGGGAAAAAAACTATATGCGCATGCGGAAAAAAGGTAAGAAGCAAGATAGAGTGGTGGGGTCAGGAAAGTTCAAAGCGTGAGAAAACCACAACTGCGCATGCGAGAAAAGAAAAAGTAATATTAACCCGTGATAAATTACACGGGAAATATTACAGAATAGGAAAAAAAGGGGAAATAAGGAAAAAACTTTTTATATAAAAAACAAAAATATAAAATGTGAAGGAATTAATATCAGATATATACTATTAATATCTAATAAATGATATGTTCATTAAAATCACACAATATAAATAAAAATTATATCACACAAAAATAACCCAAAAAATTGATACAATATTAAAATATTAAAATATGAGAGGTAGGACCTGAAGATGAACAATAAAATACAAACATACAATAATTAGGAACCAACAATTGAAAAGCACGTAAATCAATTTTCAAAATGCCATAACATATACCCTAACAAAAAAACAATTATAAAATTTATATTTACTACTACGTGTATGGATATCCATATATATGAATATGGCACTGTAAAAGGAATAAAACCTGTATACATGTACATATATAAAAGTACACATACCCACATATATAAAAATAAAACATTTTAGTAATAAAACCCCTAGTGTATATGATTATGAATGGACAGCTCTTCATTAGCCCATTGATGGTACAAGCTTATTACATGGAAACAGTTCACTGCCCCCATAACATGAAGGTCACCAGAGAATTATTATCCACATATTATTGATTTTCTTTTTACCCATAATTCTCTTTGCTCAATATCAGCGAAGAGGGAAATAGTTGAGACAATGTATGTTACATTACTATGGAAAAGGCAATGTGAGATGTGTCCTATACTAACTTATTTTTCGCGGTAGAATTAACATAAAAAATTACCATAAAATATTAACTATGTGCATGTGAGAAGAAAGGCTAGTGTCAATACAAAGTATTGTGTCAACTCTTGCAGATATACATTATATTCAATGTATTTCATTCAGTGTAGTAATGTACCCCACACAGATTGTGAGGTACCGTATAGTCTGCATTATACTCCAGAGCTGCACTCTCTATTCAGCTGGTGCAGTCACTGTGTACATACATTACATTATGTATATATGTTACATTACTTATCCTGTCCTTAATAGACAGACTTCAGAGGTAAAACCTCCCAGTAGTCCCTGCTTGTTCGCTGTCAGTACTCTGCCTTGCTTCTTTCTTGCATTGCAACTTACAACAGCAGTTAGTAATGTATCTGTCAATAAAGCTAATGTTTTCCATAACAAACAGTAGAATTTAGAAAGCAGCTCAGGAGTATAATTGTTAACATTTAACAGTCAATGCTTCTGCACTAAAATCTTACCACATTCAGTGCTTGTTCAGTGTCTGCATCACTTTCTTTGGGAAGCATCTCCTGCTTTGCAGTTATGTCTGTCCATATGTGACGCCCTGGACTAGCCAGGGGTCACAGGTAGTCCCATGCACCACACCCCACCCTAATAAGGTAATAGCAGCCGCACATTGAAACCCTGAGTCGCCCCTCCCAGGTCCTAACGTTCACACCCAGTGGGGCGGAGTCAGGTGGTTGGCCACGCCCACTGAGGAGTTCGGATGGCCTGGGGCAGGAACACAAAGAAAGAACAGTGTCGACAGTTGACAGAGGAGGAGTGAGGAGAGAACTGGGAACTGTCAGGGGCCTGGGTAGGAGCCTAGGTACCCTTGTCGGCCAGGAGGCAGACGGTAGTGCCGCCTGCAGGAGACCGGGAAGACGACCGGCGGAACCGTAAGGGACCGGGACAGGGTAGTGGCCCGCCGGAACCAAACCGGGGAGCCAACTGGATACCGGAGCACCAGGAGGGGTACTCAGACCCCGAACTAGTCTAGAAGCCACTGGATCTTAGTCAAACTAACTGATTGCGGTCTGGACCTCAGGGTCCTTTCCCACCTAAGTCCCGATTGAAGGCAAAAGCCCAACCAGTACGGATAAGTGCCACCGCCAAGGGCCAGAGATCCAAAGGGCCAGCGTCTGTGGGCAAATGGGCTCCTCCGGCGTACACAAGTCGGGGAGTGGACTACCATTGCGTAGGCATAGGAGTCAAAAACCACTACACAGAGGTGCAGGAAAAAGGCGGGCATTACCAACCTTATTAGGAGAACACGCAGCCGGTTGCGGTCACCGATCATCACCGAACTTGGTTTGCCAGTGACTCTTTGTGTGATTATAATCGTGAGTACAACAGTGCCATCAGGCACCGCACCGCAACACTCCGCCCTGCACCCCGGCCCTCGCCAACCGGGCCCCTGGACCAACATCCCCTACCCACGGAGGGGTCAACACCTAGCTGCGCCATTACACCGCTCCCGTGAGCCCCATACCTTCACCGCAGCGGTGGTGTCTACAATCACCATGACCCGTGGGTGGTGTCACAAACTTTACCAATACCGCGGCTTCGGCCGTGAACCGTCCATCACACCACCCCTACCTGTAGCGCCAGCAAGATCAACCCCCCTTTTCGGAGCGACGTGACCCCCGGTCCGGAGGCGCTCGAGCCACCGACAATCCGAGCCCGGATCCGAGTGGCTCGGCAGGCAGCCGAGCCCCCAGGGCGGTACACATAAGCCTAATGCTTGTGTCACGGCTCTGCTGTGCAAAGCATTTTGCATTTGAAAATGCTCTGCTATGTGTCTTGTACACTTGTTTACAGGTTGTCTTTCAGCACTAGGGTCCACGCTGGTTTTGGGAGGTACCTTCACAGATGCGCCTCATTCCTGGTGATTGCTCTGCTTCTTTACTAGGTTTGCTCTGCCTGTACTTCGCCAGTCGTACTTCCTGTTTGCTCAGTGTGCTCTTGACTCCTGTCTGGTGTAAGTGTTCTGATCTTGGCTTCTGACCTCGGACCTCTCTCTGACCATGTCTCTATCTGCTCCCTGAACCTTATACGTTACCTCCTGGCTTTCGACCTTGGATGTCTACCTGACCACGTCTCTGTCAGCTCACTGAACCTTAAGTATTACCTCTCGGCTTCTGACCTCGACCTCTTCCTGACCATGTCTCTGTCTACTCCCTGAACCTTACACGTTAACTCCCAGCTTCTGACCTCGGACCTTTTCCCGACCATGCATCCGTCTGCTCCCTGAACCTTATACGTTACTTCGTGGCTTCTGGCCTTTGACCTCCTCCTGACTTTGTCTCTGTCTGCTCCCTAAACTTAAATGTTACCTCCCGGCTTTTAACCTTGGACTTCTTCCTGACTATGTCTCTGTCTGCTCCCTGAACCTTATATGTTACCTCCAGGTTTTTGACCTCGGACCTCTTACTGACCATGTCTCTGTCTGCTCCCTGAACTTTATATGTTACCTCCCAGATTCTGACTTTGGACGTCTTCCTGACCACGTCTCTGTCTGCTCCCTGAACCTTATATGTTGCGTCCCAGCTTCTGACCTCGGACGTCTTCCTGACCACGTCTCTGTCTGCTCCCTGAACCTTATATGTTACCTCACAGCTTCTGACCTTGGACCTCCTCCTGACTATGGGGTACTTTACACGCTGCGACATCGCTAACGATTTATCGTCGGGGTCACGGTGTTTGTGACGCACATCTGGCTTCGTTAGCGGCATCGCAGCGTGTAACATGTTCGAGCGACCTTAAACGATTGCAAAAGAGACAAAAAACGTTGGTTTTGGAGAGGTCGTCCAAACACCAAAAATCGTTGTCTTGTACGTAGCGATGTTGTTCGTCGTTCCTGCGGCATCACACATCGCTATGGACGAACATCTCCTTACCTGCATCCACTGGCAATGCGGAAGGAAGGAGGTAGCAGGATGTTACGTCTCGCTCATCTCCGCCCCTCCGCTTCTATTGGTCGACTGCTTAGTGACGCCGCAGTAACGTCGCTATGATGCCGAACGCACCTCCCCCTTGAGGGAGGGATTGTTCGGCGGTCACAGCGACGTCGCTGACAAGGTATGTCCGTGTGACGCTGCTGTAGCGATAATGTTCGCTACGGCAGCGATTAACACATATCGCTGGAACGACGGGGGCGGGTGCTATCGCGCTCGACATCGCTAGCAATCGCTAGCGATGTCGCAGCATGTAAAGTACCCCTTAGTCTCTATCTGCTCCCTGAACTTAAATGTTACCTCCCGGCTTTTGACCTCGGACCTCTTCCTGACCATGTCTCTGTCTGCTCTCTGAACGTTATACATTACCTCCCAGCTTCTGACCTCGGACCTATTCCAGATCACGTCTCTGTCTGCTCCCTGAACCTTATACGTTACTTCCAGGCTTATGATACCAGCTTGTCTGACTACCCTTCTATTCATACTGCTCGTATTGTCTAGCATCACAGCTTGCTGTAACAATGAGCAGAATTATGAGTGCAGCTCAGGAGTATAGTTCTTAAATTTCAACTCTTAAGCTTATTGATGTTTTCCCATAAAAGCAGAATTCTGAGTGCAGCTGTGGAGTAACATGTTCAGCTTTTTATGTGTATATAATGTTTAACTATAAGAAGTCCCGCTGCAGCTCTATATTAAGCCTCAGTAAGTGAAATCTTTCTTAGAGTCGCTCTTCCGTCTTCAATATAAAACGATCTTCTCATGTTCAGTTACGATTCGTGAGATACAGAAATAACCTGTTTGTTGACAGGTTGATGCATCTGTCAAAATGCATGATGGAAAAATTTCTGTTGAATGCGCCGAACCGCTGTTTAGAAATAACGAGACTGTTTCTTTATTGGGAAAGTCAATAAATTAGACTCGGGAAGACTTGCTAAGCTCGGAGAATAATTCTGCCCCTCCTCCACGCGACAAGAAGACATTTCATTTACACTTCACTGTTTTCATCATTTTTGCCTTTAGAAGCCACTGAGTTCAGAAGACGGCGCCGGAGCCGCCGAGATGTTTTCTTTTATTTCGGATTTCATGTAAATTGTTGGGATTTTTTTTTCTGCCTTTTTACCTTTTTGTGTCTATCAAAAAAAAAAAACCCCAGAGCTTCCGAAGTGATTAAATATTTCAAATATTTGGTGATCCTCTCTTTGTGGAGATAAAGGGGGCGCGCTACACAGAAATGGCAGATTAAAATTTAAAGCACGCAGCGTGAGCCGCACGCTCAGCCTGTTATTACATTTTATTTGTCTTCTTTCCTCCGGCGGGGGAAGGGATATATCCTCGCAGGGCGGCTGACAAAGGACACATTGCCTAAGATTGCCGCCTATTTGGCCAACAGGTGCCCAGCTATGTCATTATTACCGGCGGGCAGCGGGGGCCTGATTATTTGTGCATTCAGTTTGTTGTCGGTTCATTTTTATTGTTCCGTCAGACTCTGCAGTAAGGAATAAACAGAGGGAAGGGAAGGCACCGACGGAGGCGAGGGCCGCGGGGGCATTGCAAGGATGGACAGGTGGAAAATGGATGGAAATGTGTGTGCAAAACAGCCAAAAATGAGCTGCACCAAGGACTAGACTAAGGGGGACTCATTACTATTAATGTTCCAAAAAGTAGCAAACAGATGGTTATTGGACTGGACTAAAGGGGGGGCTCGTCATAACTATTAATGTTCCAAAAAGTAGCACATTGTGGTGCCGTGAGGGTGCCCATTACCGTGCCCAAAAGGGAATAAGTGGCACATACATCATTATTGTAGCCCTGATGAAGTGGTGGCGAAACGGTCGTTGGAGTGGTGTGAGGGGTTGGTAATTATTTTGGATATGGCCTGATTCATTACAATGCTCTATGCTTTGTATAGTGTTCTATCTTTACCACTTTTGCTATGAGCTCATGCATCCTGCACTTTAATTGGGATCTGTGCAATAGACTAACTATAACATTCAAGAATTTCACTGGACTTTAAGGATTTATTTATTTATTTAATTAACCATTTATGATGAATTGCCTCTACATGTTTCCTTGTTATGATTTTACTTTAAAGGGCTGTTGAATGTGTGGTGTACTTGTTAAAATATGATATAATATCTTTTACATATCTGCTGTACAACTCTATGGCCATCCTATAAATTGTCCAATTGTTTCTCCCCTCACCATTTCTTGTCTTTTGTTTTTAAAATGTGTTTGGTTTTTTAATGAATAAAAATTGTTTTTTAACATTAATGCCTTATGGGATATTTTTGTTGGGTTATATCATTATTGTAGCGTTGCACTTTTCTGCTTTTGTCTATGGTGTAGTTTTAATTCATGAATCAGAAGGCTCAGGATGATCAGACTCATATAGGAGAGTGTTGGATACTTTGTTGCTTCTGTATATCATTAGATCCAAATCTGCGTCTGGAACATGAGCGGTAGTCCTGTCGCTCAGGTTGTCTCCTCCAGGTCACCACTAAAGATTAGTGTTGAAAAAGGAGTTTTACTGGAATCTCTGCGCTGTTGCGTTGATTATAAGAAAAGTCAATGCACATGGACGTTTGGAAGGAATGCGGTTTCTAACTGACGCGTTTCGAAGTATTCTCACTTCTTCCTCAGGATACAACCGAATAACAGAAGCCTATATGTGCATACAGCTTATTTGAAAAAAGCACCAAATGTGGACTCATGACCAGATGTGTCAGAGTTCTGTTATTCATTGTATCCTTAGGAAGAAGTGAGAACATTTCGAAACGCGTTTATTAAAAGCCGCATTCCTTTCAACGTCCATGTGCATTGGCCTTTTCTTAGCAGTGTGGAGATTCTAGTAAAACTCCTTTTTTACCCGTAATCTTCAGATCTTCGGTCCTGATGGTTCTTCAGCAGCTGGGATGTCTCTATACGAGATCCTTGTTGTGTGATTCACCACCCTTCAAGGTGAGTATAACTTACTGCCTAATTGTGTATCAGATAAGACTCTATTGCACTTGTATTTCTCCATAGCTTCCATGCCCAAAGAATGACATCCGGATCTTCAGATACCTGACCTCCGTGGCCATAGTGGTATGGACGTCATCCAACCACGTGCGATAATGTCACGTTCAAGTCACCTTATGATTTTGGCCAATCTCATGAAGAGAGGGATGCAGACCCCTATTCCTCATGGGTGGAGTGAGTGTGTGAACAGTGCCACATCTGCCATCACCGTTAGGACCCTTCTCTCCTGAAGTGTTACATGAAGTTTTGCATAAAACTCACCACAGGTCATGGATGACATCAGGCTCTGTTCACACTACAGATTCTGACACTCACACTATGGTTTCTCTGGTTCTTCTGAGCTACACAGGCAGGCTCAGATGTCAACCAGCTGTGGGCTCATTCATGGTTAGGCTAGCAAGAGTTTACCTCTGCTAGCCTGCTGCTTACTTCTGGGATCACATGTTGGAAGCCTATCACATCGGCTCCCTTCCTATTTAAGATGGTGGACTCTGTCTTCCCATGCCGGCTATAGTTTATTGCTATGTTGGCATGTATGCTGTTGTGTCCCAGTCCTGCTGGTGATTATATTGCGCGGTGCTTGGAGTTGTTGTGGAATTCGCTCATCGTCTTGTTGTCTCCTCCCTGCTCTTATTTTCCTCCTAACCTCTTATTGTCAAATACCTCTGTGTGGGCAGGCTATGAGATAGAGTATTGGATTTTCCTGTTTGTTTATCTCTGGTTTTATTACAATCCTGTCCCGGCCCTCCCGTAGGGTAGGGAAGTTAGGGGGTACAAGATCAGTGCTGGTCAGGGAGCAGGGCTGGAAGGCAGCTCAGGCATCCTCACCTTCAGAGGTAACTCTGAGATCAGGGATAGCTAGGGTTCCCTTAGTCTGAGGGCCAGTTTAGGAGCTCCGATCCCCTGCTTTCTCCATAATCACCGTGACAGAAAGTATTGAATAATCTCCCTCACCCAAGATAAGGCGTCTACAGGAAGGTGGCTCAGACATCCTCACCTTCAGAGCTAACTCTGATGAGATCAGGGATAGCCTGAGGGCCAGTCTAGAAGCCCCTGTCCCCTGCTTTCTCCGTAATCACCTTGACAGAAAGTAGTGAATAATCTCCTTCACCCAGGATAAGGAGTCTACAGGAAGGCAGCTCAGACATCCTCACCTTCAGAGGTAACTCTGAGATCAGGGATAGCCTGAAGGCCAGTCTAGGAGCTCCTGTCTCTTACTTTCTCCATAATCACTATGACAGAAAGTAGTGAATAATCTCCCTCACCCCGGAAAAGGAGTTTACAGGAATGCGGCTCAGACATCCTCACCTTCAGAAGTAGCTCTGGGATCAGGGATAGCCTGAGGGCCAGTCTCGGAGCCCCGGTCCTCTGCATTCTCCATAATCACCATTATAGAAAGTAGTGAATAATCTCCCTCACCCAGAATAAGGAGTTTATAGGAAGGTGGCTCAGACATCCTCACCTACAGAGGTAACTCTGAGATCAGGGATAGCCTGAGGGCCAGTCTAGGAGCCCCGGTCTTCTGCATCTCCATAATCACCATTACAGAAAATAGTGAATAATCTCCCTCACCCAGAATAAGGAGTCTACAGGAAGGCAGCTCAGACATCCTCACCTTCAGAGGTAACTCTGACATCAGGGATAGCCTGAGGGCCAGTCTAGGAGCCCCTATCCTCTGCATTCTCTATTATCACCATGACAGAAAGTAGTGAATAATCTCCCTCATCCAGAATAAGGAGTCTACAGGAAAGTGGCTCAGACATCCTCACCTTCAGAGGTAACTCTGACATCAGGGATAGCCTGAGGGCCAGTCTAGAAATCCCAGTCCTCTGCTTTCAAAATTTATCATGCAGCCCCTTTTCTTTTATGGACGCCCCTCTCTTTTTACCGTCTTGCACTCTTCATTGTTATTGCTCTGATTTCTTCTTTTTCTGTTAGGATTCAGCCCAACAATGACAGATTTTGCAGTGGGTGGATATGAGTTTTGTTCTGCATTTTCTGTTGATCACCTGCAAAAAAAATGGATGAGGAGGAGGAGGGAGGGCATGATTCAGGGAAGAGAAGGAAGACACAGAATGAATATCTTCCATGCACGAAGCGAGGACAGAGGGGTCTTCTGCATTCATGGCGTCTATAAATAACCCTCATTGTGATGTGTTCAGGCTGACACAGAAGACGCCGCCATGTGCCGGGCCCTCGCTGATTATACCGCCTGCATTATATGATTATTACACTGAGCGCAAACACCTGACACATCCTCCCTGACTCACCGCATCATAATGGAGGACCCCCCGTACAGAGGACGCGGATTGCCATGTAAAATCCATCCTGCGATATCGTGGCCATGAATATATATATATATAGCTCGCAGGATGGTGGCTGCTGGAATAGGTTTGTCTCTAGCTGTAATATTTACCTGCTGGGATAAAGCGAAGATTTACCGTATAAACAGATTATGCCAGAGACGGCGATATCATTCCGACATGAGCATCACACATAATATTATGGAAACAAGAAGTTCATTTGTATCAATCAGATTAAGAGTCAAAAAATCCGGAGAGTTTTCATTATAGACGACTGGGGGTCAATGAAAAATTAGTAGCGGGATCTGCTGTCTTGTTATATGAGGGTCTTCGGGTGCATCCTCTGCACTGCTGGATCCACATCAGATACAAAGGCGTCAGCTATAGACGACAGACTGCGGAAAGTAAATTCGCCAGATCCACTCAATGTCAAATTTAATCAAATTGCTGATAAAAGACATATTCTGAGCGCTCTCCAGACCCTCGCACGATGTCATGACATGTGTCACCC
This sequence comes from Anomaloglossus baeobatrachus, assembly GCF_048569485.1. Taxonomy (NCBI): domain Eukaryota; kingdom Metazoa; phylum Chordata; class Amphibia; order Anura; family Aromobatidae; genus Anomaloglossus; species Anomaloglossus baeobatrachus. The sequence continues at coordinate 52,284,945 of NC_134360.1, read as the reverse complement.
CCTAATGTAATGACGTCATTTGAGACCTAGTCAGCGTCAGCACCAGAGGTGCTGAAGAGTGAAGAATGCATGTGTCTCTATGTATGTGCTCTTTGTATGCATGTGTATGTATGCATGTGCTCTTTGTATGCATGTGTCTGTATGCATGTGCTCTTTGAATGCATGTGTCTGTATGCATGTGCTCTTTGTATGCATGTGTCTGTATGCATGTGCTCTTTGAATGCATGTATCTGTATGCATGTGCTCTTTGTATGCATGTGTCTGTATGCATGTGCTCTTTGAATGCATGTGTCTGTATGCATGTGCTCTTTGTATGCATGTGTCTGTATGCATGTGCTCTTTGAATGCATGTATCTGTATGTATGTGCTCTTTGTATGCATGTGTCTGTATTCATGTGCTCTTTGAATGCATGTGTCTGTATGCATGTGCTCTTTGTATGCATGTGTCTGTATGCATGTGCTCTTTGAATGCATGTATCTGTATGTATGTGCTCTTTGTATGCATGTGTCTGTATATATGTGCTCTTTGTATGCATGTATCTGTATGTATGTGTTCTTTGTATGCATGTGTCTGTATATATGTGCGCTTTGTATGCATGTGTCTGTATGTACGTGCTCTTTGTATGCATGTGACTGTATATATGTGCTCTTTGTATGCAAGTGTCTGTATGCATGTGCTCTTTGAATGCATGTGTATGTATGTATGCTCTTTGTATGCATGTGTCTGTATATATGTGCTCTTTGTATGCATGTGTCTGTATGCATGTGCTCTTTGAATGCATGTGTCTGTATGCATGTGCTCTTTGAATGTATGTGTCTGTATATATGTGCTCTTTGTATGCATGTGTCTGTATGCATGTGCTCTTTGAATGTATGTCTGTATATATGTGCTCTTTGTATGCATGTGTCTGTATGCATGTGCTCTTTGAATGCATGTGTCTGTATGTATGTGCTCTTTGTATGCATGTGTCTGTATTCATGTGCTCTTTGAATGCATGTGTCTGTATGCATGTGCTCTTTGTATGCATGTGTCTGTATGCATGTGCTCTTTGAATGCATGTATCTGTATGTATGTGCTCTTTGTATGCATGTGTCTGTATATATGTGCTCTTTGTATGCATGTATCTGTATGTATGTGTTCTTTGTATGCATGTGTCTGTATATATGTGCGCTTTGTATGCATGTGTCTGTATGTACGTGCTCTTTGTATGCATGTGACTGTATATATGTGCTCTTTGTATGCAAGTGTCTGTATGCATGTGCTCTTTGAATGCATGTGTATGTATGTATGCTCTTTGTATGCATGTGTCTGTATATATGTGCTCTTTGTATGCATGTGTCTGTATGCATGTGCTCTTTGAATGCATGTGTCTGTATATATGTGCTCTTTGTATGCATGTGTCTGTATGCATGTGCTCTTTGTATGCATGTGTCTGTATATATGTGCTCTTTGTATGCATGTGTCTGTATGCATGTGCTCTTTGAATGTATGTGTCTGTATATATGTGCTCTTTGTATGCATGTGTCTGTATGCATGTGCTCTTTGAATGTATGTCTGTATATATGTGCTCTTTGTATGCATGTGTCTGTATGCATGTGCTCTTTGAATGCATGTGTCTGTATGTATGTGCTCTTTGTATGCATGTGACTGTATATATGTGCTCTTTGTATGCATGTTTCTCTATGCATGTGCTCTTTGTATGCATGTGTCTGTATGCATGTGCTCTTTGAATGCATGTATCTGTATGTATGTGCTCTTTGTATGCATGTGTCTGTATATATGTGCTCTTTGTATGCATGTGTCTGTATTCATGTGCTCTTTGAATGCATGTGTCTGTGTGCATGTGCTCTTTGTATGCATGTGTCTGTATGCATGTGCTCTTTGTATGCATGTGTGTGTATATATGTGCTCTTTGAATGCATGTGTCTGTATGCATGTGCTCTTTCAATGCATGTGTCTGTATGCATGTGCTCTTTGAATGCATGTGTCTGTATGCATGTGCTCTTTGAATGCATGTGTCTGTATGTACGTGCTCTTTGTATGCATGTGTCTGTATATATGTGCTCTTTGTATGCATGTGTCTGTATATATGTGCTCTTTGTATGCATGTGTCTGTATGCATGTGCTCTTTGAATGTATGTGTCTGTATATATGTGCTCTTTGTATGCATGTGTCTGTATGCATGTGTTCTTTGAATGTATGTGTCTGTATATATGTGCTCTTTGTATGTACTGTATCTGTATGTATGTGCTCTTTGAATGTATGTGTCTGTATATATGTGCTCTTTGTATGTACTGTATCTGTATGTATGTGCTCTTTGAATGTATGTGTCTGTATATATGTGCTCTTTGTATGTATGTACTGTATCTGTATGTGTGTGCTCTTTTATCAGACAGCAGGAGAAAAGCAGGTTTAAATACCGCGCCAAACCACAGGAGTCCAGATGAAGTTAGTAAAATTCCCTTTATATTCACAGGTCTACGCATTTCGAGGATATATCCGTCCTCTTCCTCAGGACAATGTACAGAGAATACTATAGCAGAGAGGGGGCCGCAGGCTCCCATATATATGTTACAAACAAGCCACGTATTCACTATTTGCCTCATTATCCTCCTCGTGACTCATGGACATGTGAGGGAGTGGATAAAGTTATGAATGTTGAAAAAAAGGAGAAAAAAGAGAAAAAGAGAGAAGGAGAAAAAAAAGGGGAAAAGACAAGAAAAGGAAAAAAAACCGCTGTGATGGGATTGTACTGATGGAAGGCAGTAAAATATATATATATATATATATATATATATATATATATATATATATATATATATGTGGTGGTGGATGAAAGAAAATTAGAAAAATGAGCAGACATGGTAGAAAAGGATGATATGTAAATATGTATGTGAGTATTGATAAAATAAAATAAAGTCCACTCCCTCACGTGTCCATGAGTCACGAGGAGGATGATGACGCAAATAGTGAATACGTGGCTTGTTTGTAACATATATAGGGGAGCCTGCGGCCCCCTCTCTGCTATAGTATTCTCTGTACATTGTCCTGAGGAAGAGGACGGATATGTCCTCGAAACGCGTAGACCTGTGAAAATAAAGGGAAGAATTTTACTAACACCATATGGACTCCTGTGGTTTGGCGCGGTATTTAAACCTGCTTTTCTCCTGCTGTCTGATATACCTCCTCGCTGCGGGACCGCTGCCTTCCACGTTACATATATGCTTACTAAGGGGTTGTGACTGACACAACCCTACCAGGTGAGTGCTCCTACTTGCATTCACCCCCTTGTGTCATACTGGGTAAGACCCTATTGCGCCTTTTCTCTCCACAGCTTCTCTTGCCGTGTGTGTGCTCTTTGAATGTATGTGTCTGTATACAGTTAGGTCCAGAAATATTTGGACAGTGACACAAGTTTTGTTATTTTAGCTGTTTACAAAAACATGTTCAGAAATACAATTATATATATAATATGGGCTGAAAGTGCACACTCCCAGCTGCAATATGAGAGTTTTCACATCCAAATCGGAGAAAGGGTTTAGGAATCATAGCTCTGTAATGCATAGCCTCCTCTTTTTCAAGGGACTAAAAGTAATTGGACAAGGGACTCTAAGGGCTGCAATTAACTCTGAAGGCGTCTCCCTCGTTAACCTGTAATCAATGAAGTAGTTAAAAGGTCTGGGGTTGATTACAGGTGTGTGGTTTTGCATTTGGAAGCTGTTGCTGTGACCAGACAACATGCGGTCTAAGGAGCTCTTAATTGAGGTGAAGCAGAACATCCTGAGGCTGAAAAAAAAGAAAAAATCCATCAGAGAGATAGCAGACATGCTTGGAGTAGCAAAATCAACAGTCGGGTACATTCTGAGAAAAAAGGAATTGACTGGTGAGCTTGGGAACTCAAAAAGGCCTGGGCGTCCACGGATGACAACAGTGGTGGATGATCGCCGCATACTTTCTTTGGTGAAGAAGAACCCGTTCACAACATCAACTGAAGTCCAGAACACTCTCAGTGAAGTAGGTGTATCTGTCTCTAAGTCAACAGTAAAGAGAAGACTCCATGAAAGTAAATACAAAGGGTTCACATCTAGATGCAAACCATTCATCAATTCCAAAAATAGACAGGCCAGAGTTAAATTTGCTGAAAAACACCTCATGAAGCCAGCTCAGTTCTGGAAAAGTATTCTATGGACAGATGAGACAAAGATCAACCTGTACCAGAATGATGGGAAGAAAAAAGTTTGGAGAAGAAAGGGAACGGCACATGATCCAAGGCACACCACATCCTCTGTAAAACATGGTGGAGGCAACGTGATGGCATGGGCATGCATGGCTTTCAATGGCACTGGGTCACTTGTGTTTATTGATGACATAACAGCAGACAAGAGTAGCCGGATGAATTCTGAAGTGTACCGGGATATACTTTCAGCCCAGATTCAGCCAAATGCCGCAAAGTTGATCGGACGGCGCTTCATAGTACAGATGGACAATGACCCCAAGCATACAGCCAAAGCTACCCAGGAGTTCATGAGTGCAAAAAAGTGGAACATTCTGCAATGGCCAAGTCAATCACCAGATCTTAACCCAATTGAGCATGCATTTCACTTGCTCAAATCCAGACTTAAGACGGAAAGACCCACAAACAAGCAAGACCTGAAGGCTGCGGCTGTAAAGGCCTGGCAAAGCATTAAGAAGGAGGAAACCCAGCGTTTGGTGATGTCCATGGGTTCCAGACTTAAGGCAGTGATTGCCTCCAAAGGATTCGCAACAAAATATTGAAACTAAAAATTTTTTTTTGTGTTTGGTTTATTTGTCCAATTACTTTTGACCTCCTAAAATGTGGAGTGTTTGTAAAGAAATGTGTACAATTCCTACAATTTCTATCTGATATTTTTGTTCAAACCTTCAAATTAAACGTTACAATGTGCACTTGAATTCTGTTGTAGAGGTTTCATTTCAAATCCAATGTGGTGGCATGCAGAGCCCAACTCGCCAAAATTGTGTCACTGTCCAAATATTTCTGGACCTAACTGTATATGTGCTTTTTGTATGTATGTACTGTATCTGTATGTGTGTGCTCTTTGTATGCATGTGTGTGTATTCATGTGCTCTTTGTATGCATGTGTCTGTATGTATGTGCTCTTTGTATGTAAATGTCTGTATGTATGTGCTCTTTGTATGTACAGTACAGACCAAATGTTTGGACACACCTTCTCATTCAAAGAGTTTTCTTTCTTTTCATGACTCTGAAAATTGTAGATTCACATTGGAGGCATCAAAACTATGAATTAACATTTGTGGAATGAAATACTAAACAAAAAAAGTGTGAAACAACTGAAAATATGTCTTATATTCTAGGTTCTTCAAAGTAGCCACCTTGGCATTCTCTTGATGAACTTCAAGAGGTAGTCACCAGAAATGGTTTTCCAACAGTCTTGAAGGAGTTTCCAGAGATGCTTAGCACTTGTTGGCCCTTTTGCCTTCACTCTGCTGTCCAGCTCACCCCAAACCATCTCGATTGGGTTCAGGTCTAGTGCTTGTGGAGGCCAGGTCATCTGGCGTAGCACCCCATCACTCTCCTTCTTAGTCAAATAGCCCTTACACAGCCTGGAGGTGTGTTTGGGGTCATTGTCCTGTTGAAAAATAAATGATGGTCCAACTAAATGCAAACTGGATGGAATAGCATGCCGCTGCAAGATGCTGTGGTAGCCATGCTGGTTCTGTATGCCTTCAATTTTGAATACATCCCCAACAGTGTCACCAGCAAAGCACCCCCACACCATCACACCTCCTCCTCCATGCTTCACGGTGGGAACCAGCCATGTAGAGTCCATCCGTTCACCTTTTCTGCGTCGCAGATATCAAATTTGGACTCATCAGACTAAAGCGCAGATTTCCACTGGTCTAATGTCCATTCCTTGTGTTCTTTATCCCAAACAAGTCTCTTCTGCTTGTTGCCTGTCCTTAGCAGTGGTTTCCTAGCAGCTATTTTACTATGAAGGCCTGCTACACAAAGTCTCCTCTTAACAGTTGTTCTAGAGATGTGTCTGCTGCTAGAACTCTGTGTGGCATTGACCTGGTCTCTAAGCTGAGCTGCAGTTAACCTGCGATTTCTGAGGCTGGTGACTCGGATAAACTTATCCTCCACAGCACAGGTGACCCTTGGTCTTTCTTTTCTGGGGCGGTCCTCATGAAAATAAAGAAAACTCTTTGAATGTGAAGGTGTGTCCAAATTTTTGGTCTGTACTGAATGTTTCTGTATGTGTGTGCTCTTTGTATGCATGTGTCTGTATTCATGTGCTCTTTGTATGCATGTGACTGTATGTATGTGCTCTTTGTATGCATGTGTCTCTTTGCATGTGCTCTTAGTATGCATGTGATTGATCTATAGTGACCGTTCTGTCCCATTATTCTTCCTCATTTTGTGTAAACAGGCCGGGAAACAAGCTCTGAACAACTTCAATATTGTCAATCGCGCTTTTTTAAAAATACACTGTCATTTTTTTAAATTTAAAGCACTGGAGTGACGCTTTAACTATAAGACCCCTGCCCCCTGATTGATACTCACTTTCGGGCACCTTCACCTTTTACCGATGCTGCTCTGGTTCTGCGGTGCTATCTTGTGACTGTAATTTTCAGACTGACCGAAAGTCAGATGTTACGTCACAAGCTGTCAATACAAGTCTATGAATGCCAGAACGAGGCTCCCATAGAGTTGTATTGTGTTGTGACTTACGACCGCTCCATGAAACAGTGGAGCTGCCGGCAGCTCACAAATTACTGGAAACAGATGGGAGAGACGCTGGAAAAAGGTGAAGCTGCCGGAAGGTGAGTATCAGACAGGGGGCAGGGGATTTAGATTTACAGTACCACTACAGTGGTGCAATAAAGAAAATGCTGGAAGGGTGCTTTAATGGTCTCAACTAAGTACAGTACTTTGATGTTTTACTGTGATTGTGCATTATTTTGCATATTGGGCCCCACTTTAATATTTTGCCCAGGGCCCAACTTTATCTAAAACCGTCCCTGTGGACCTGTGACATACAGCAGTTAGGGGTCATCTATTTGCCTTTGGCGACCCATCAGCACAAGATGCTGCCCATGTGGTGAAACTGACCCAAACTGCAGAAGGTTAATACTGCAACATGGGAATTCCCATCCACTGTCACAAGGAGTTTTGCACAAACTTTCCCAACGGTCATGGTGGTGTTGGATTCTGTTCCGCTCAACGGTTTCTCTGCTGTCTGGGATCAACACAGACAGACTCGAGTGTCACCTACTGTATGCTGATTCATAGGCCGGCTAGTAAGAGTTAATCTTTGCTGGTCTGCTTGCTCCTTTGATCACATGTTGATCATATCTGCTCCCTTCCTATTTATGCTGGTTGAAAACTTCCACCCATTCCAGCTATAGTTTATTCTATGTTGGTCTGTGTAATACGGTGTCCCATACCTACTGGTGAAAGTTGTGCTCATTACTTGGTGCAGTTGTGGAGTTTACCCCTGGTGTTTTGTAGCTTCTTTCCTGCTCTTGTTTTTCCTCTTGGACCTCTTATTGTCTTTACCTTTGCCCTGTGACAGAGTTTTGGTTTTCCCTTGTCTGTCCTTAACTGTGGGTTTCATCACACTCCTGTCCCATCCCTCCCTGGGGGGAGAGGAAGGGTTAATCAGGGTTTTATCACACTCCTGTCCCATCCCTCCCTGGGGGGAGAGGAAGAGTTAATCAGGGTTTTATCACACTTCTGTCCCATCCCTCCCTGGGGGGAGAGGAAGGGTTAATCAGGGTTTTATCACACTTCTGTCCCATCCCTCCCTGGGGGGGAGAGGAAGGGTTAATCAAGGTTTTATCACACTCCTGTCCCATCCCTCCCTGGGGGGGGGGGAGAGGAAGGGTTAATCAGGGTTTTATCACACTCCTGTTTCATCCCTCCCTGGGGGGAGAGGAAGGGTTAATCAGGGTTTTATCACACTCCTGTCCCATCCCTCCCTGGGGGGAGAGGAATGGTTAATCAGGGTTTTATCACACTCCTGTCCCATCCCTCCCTGGGGGGGAGAGGAAGGGTTAATCAGGGTTTTATCACACTCCTGTCCCATCCCTCCCTGTGGGGGGAGAGGAAGGGTTAATCAGGGTTTTATCACACTCATGTCCCATCCCTCCCTGGGGGGAGAGGAATGGTTAATCAGGGTTTTATCACACTTCTGTCCCATCCCTCCCTGGGGGGAGAGGAAGGGTTAATCAGGGTTTTATCACACTTCTGTCCCATCCCTCCCTGTGGGGGGAGAGGAAGGGTTAATCAGGGTTTTATCACACTCCTGTCCGATCCCTCCCTGGGGGGGAGAGGAAGGGTTAATCAGGGTTTTATCACACTCATGTCCCATCCCTCCCTGGGGGGAGAGGAATGGTTAATCAGGGTTTTATCACACTTCTGTCCCATCCCTCCCTGGCGGGAGAGGAAGGGTTAATCAGGGTTCTATCACACTCCTGTCCCATCCCTCCCTGGGGGGAGAGGAAGGGTTAATCAGGGTTTTCTCACACTCCTGTCCCATCCCTCCCTGGAGGTAGAAGGATGGGAATCAGATCAGGATTGGTGAGGATCAGGGCCAGGAAGGAGACTCAGGCCTCTCCACCATCAGGAGTATCCCTGAGTTTAGGGATAGTGTAGGGCTCCCTAGATTGGCGGACAGCATAGGGGCCCTGGTTCCCTGCTATCTCATAGTCATCGTGACAACTACCTGACAAAATGCTGTAATGAATATCCTCCCATCAGAATCTTGGGCGAGACGGCTGCGCTCCCGATCTGTAAAGTCCACTGATTCCCTATCTGGGCTTTATAATGTGGAGAAGAGATGCAACCATTTATTCCGTCATCAGTTTTTCCTGCAGTTGATTATTCAACATGCCACAGCCCAGCACATCAGAGTTAATGAAAATGTGCACAAAGGACAAGGACGCCAGGGGCATCATGCGCACGGTGAAGCCTGGATGATGGGCACACATGTCTCCTATGGAATTAATTATGCATCCTGTTTCCTCTATGCACTTTGTCATGATGAACCATATTCTGCTGTCTCTGCTCATTATCCTCAATGCTATCGTCTATGCAGGTTCACATGCAACAGCCTCCAAAGACCCCGCATCCCTCTTTGATTACTCTGCTTCATGTAACCTTGCCTTCGTTCTTCCGTTGCCTCTTGAGGGAGATTTCTTCAAAGACTATCCATAGTGATAAATACTTGACTCTTGGAAAGTGTGAGACCTGCAATCCTCATTACTATGCCTTCACACAGTCTATTCCATCTTGATGAAACATTGTGGTCAACAATCCATTACCGGGGGGGATCAGGATAGACCACCCACCACCCTAATACGGAAGCAAGAGTCTACATGACTGGGGTCATAATCCCCACCTCCGCTATATTATATCATCTAAGCCCCAAAACTTACCTGAAATTACCTAGGAAAACAATTAGTCTTCTTCTAGATGAGGTAGACAAATAATGAAAACATTCAGTAAAAAGAAAGAAAGGATCCTTGACCAAGTCAAGACAAAGCCGTCTACTTGGAGAATGAATCACCAGCCTGGAGGTTTATCACATTGTGGATACATTGTAACAAGAACAGACGAGATAATTATGATGAAAATAATAGATGATATTAATAGAAGATAATAAAAGACAAGGATGACGATATGAATGGAAAAGACCCAAACTCGTTAAGGATCCTTTGGCCTAAAGAGATTATTCCAAATTTAATTCTCATCCATTTAATCCTTTAATTCTTTCTTATTTCAGCACCATGGTCAGCGACGGCACTGACCAGACCTCGTACACTGACGATAATGAGCTCTTAGCTCTTTGATACATTGTTTCAAAACGGAACCATAAAAAAAATGTTTAAAAGAACAGAGAGTCCTCAGTGGTTGATACCTTTTAATGGCTAACTGAAAAGATGGTAATAATTGCAAGCTTTCGAGACTACTCAGGTCTCTTCATCAGGCATGGTATAACACAAAATCTGAAGAGTCACATACTTATACACAACAGGACTTAGAATAGAGCAGTAAACTCTTCAGATTTTGTGTTATACCATGCCTGATGAAGAGACCTGAGTAGTCTCGAAAGCTTGCAATTATTACCATCTTTTCAGTTAGCCATTAAAAGGTATCAACCACTGAGGACTCTCTGTTCTTTTAAACAATTTTTTTATCTCTACTGGCTAACACGGTACAAAGATATATTTTACTTGTATCAAAACGGAACCATGACATTCAAACTTTCTCCTCCGCCAGTTGAACATCGTCTATGGGAATTTCAGCACCATTGACCGAGACAGCACCCCACATTCTGCATAAGATAATAATGACCTCAGATTTGACTTCAATGGACAGGGATAGCACCACCAATTGTCATGCTGGGTACAGGGAAGTACCAAGCCCACGGCGAGAGGGAAGGGAAACCCTGTGTCTAGGGAAAGGGAAGATGGTGACCCCTGACCAAACCTACTGCTGGTCCCTGGGGTCCCTCACCACCCTAGATAGGTTCTGCACCTATGCGCTGAGCCGGATACCTGACCCTAGGTATCTCTAGTGCTGGGTCCTAAATAGGGAAAGGATGGGATGAGCTCTTCATCAACCTCACTAAACCCTAGAGAAGACACAAAGAGGACACACAGAGAAAATGCATGAACTATTTATCCACAGATGACACCGGTAGAAATTCAGCAAAGTTTTCAGCAACGATATCACAGAGGGGTACAAGCCACCTACTTGCATCCTCGGCTTGAAGGAACTGAAAATATCATCAGCACCTGTCCAAAGGAGGAAGGGGTATTAAGCGCCAAGGGAATACTGATGATCAACAGCTGGGGGGAAGGCGAGCTCCTGCTGGGTCCAAAAGAGAAAGAGATGAATCCAACAGGAAAGCTACCTATACCAATAATTACTGACAGCAGGAACAATGGAAAGGCAGGGAGCATTCTGTGCAGCCAAACACTGTGACCTTCCATGGCCAACAACCACATGATTGTCTGTCACCCATGACACCAATACTGCATAAGATTATAATGGATCCTTAGCACTATTTTATTTCAGTACTACATACACACTGTATTAGTCTGTAACCATTCCTTATCTGTTTCTTATTTGTGCACTATGGACAGGGACAGCACCACCAATACTGCATAACCTAAGAATGTCCTTAGTGGTCGTATATCAGCGTGGACAGGGACAGCCCCAAACACGCTGCATGCCACGAGGAGGTTTTTACAAACAGCGCCAATTGTCAGAATCTATGGAGACTACAGACTCTTGCACTCTGTCTACTAACATCTCTGATGTCTGTGATCAGCGCAGGCAGACTTGGGCATCGATTCACAGACCTGAAGTTCATAGGCTGCATGTTAATCTCCTTTAATCACATGCTGTGGGGGAGCCAATCACATTCACTCCCCTCCTATATATGCTGGCTGCACTATTCCATTAATGCCAGCTACAGCTTCTCTATACTGGTATTGTGAGGTGTTGTGATCCAGATTTACTGGTGATTGTTGTATTTCATTGCTGTAATTATCACATGCTGTGGGGGAACCAGTCACATTCAAACCCTCATATATATGCTGGCTGGACTATTCCATTAACATTAGAAGTCCCAGAGAGGGGTTATTTAACATTTCTACCTTTGGAACCCAGAGACGGGTCGAATGACCTGAAGGATTTTAGCTAACATCCTATAATCACCGTCTTTTGTTCTGTAATTAAGGCCATTACTGTCGCACCACAGGAGGTTGTTGTTTTCCATTGAGTTTAGCCATTTATTTTCTAGTTAGTTCTATTCAGTTTGGACTAATGGTCATTTGACCCTCTTTCGGCACTTCAGGGGAGAGCTCGAAATTTCTGTGACTTCTAGTGTTAATGCCAGCTATAGCTTCTCTATACTCGAGAGGTGACGAGTTGTGATCAAGACCTACTGGTGGTTGTTGTACATCATTGCTGTGAGTGGTGGTGGTGTTAACCCTTGTTGTCTTTTTGTTGCTACCTTCCTTCTCTTGCTTTTCTCCTTAGATTCTTACTGTTTATTCCTGTACTTTGCAGTGTGTCTACGTATTGTTTTTTCCCTGTCTGTCTTTATCTATGTTACCATCTCACTCTTGCCCCTTCCTTTCCTGGGCGAGGTGAGGGAACTGTTTAGTTCTGGTCAGGAGAATAGTAAGGCACTGGACTCTGGCATCTCCACCATCAGGGGTAATCCGGAGGTTAAGAACAGAAGGTCTCCTAGTGTGAGGGAGAGAGCTGATACACTCCCAACACCATATTGGTAAAACTTCAGATTTTTATCATCGACATCTCAATGGGAAAGGGGTAATGTTAAACAATAGAGCAAGCAAGAAAGGGTTAAAAAAAGAGGCTACCTGATTATATATGTGTAGTAGAGAAGATTCTCCTAGCAAGGTGAAAAAGAGGCACATACTAGATCCTTATGCAATAAAAAAAATGTGTATAATCACATAGATTTAGCTTAAAAAAGAGCAAATGTAGAGAAATTATCCACAGGAATCAAGAGCAAGTGAATAGCAAACAGCTCGGCAGCATGGCCACAAGTATTGGGGGACCCATCCTCTTCTCAAGCCTAAACATGGCTGTTACAACGAAGCTGTTACATTGATATAAAAAAGAATCAAAATATTTATTTTAACACTAATTATGTTTCTTTTATATATCAATGTAACAGCTTAGTTTCGTCTCACAGTACGAGCTTCTTCACAGCACACAGTAAGCACAGGATACCAGTGGTGGAACTTGATCCTTGTGGACCCCAATAACAATCTCCAACAGGGCCCCCAAGTATCACAGGTCTTTACTAATAAGAATCTTTTTATATGGCCCCCTAGGCTCCAGGACCCTGTCACGGTCATCTCCCTATTTTATAGACTAGTGACTGTTTTAAGACAAGAGCCTCTCATCTCCATCTAGGACTCTACATTTAAATGTTTAGTTTCTCTTGGTGCTGAAACAGTTAATGTCAGTTTTGCTGCTAGGAGTTTCCCAGCAGTACAGGTCAGCGGCAGCTGCTCTGTAGCTGTGGCCCTTTGTGTTTAAGTAGCAGGGTTTCCCAGCAATCTTTGCTGATTATACAAAACTATTTGTATTCTGGCCACCTTGGTGGAAGGAGCTGCTGTGGTTTCGTCTTTAAGTCGTATCTTCTCCATTTTGGTTGTTTTTTCCGTTTGTCTCACCTACCCTCTTGTTGTATTAGTGCTGGTGTTTTCATGTGTATTTTTTTTGTCTCTGTATATAAAGATTTTATCATGATATTGGAATAAGAGTCTTTTTTACGTCCTGGACCTGATTTGCATTTTTCCGTTCCCTTGGTAGTGATGGTGACAGGTGAAGTGGCTTTTTTCTTTTTAGCACTTTGCAGCAGGGGGCTTAGTGACTCTTACCTTCCTGCTCACTAGCCAGGACTATTTAAGGGTCTTTTACGGGCTTGAGGTTCCTGCTCGGCAACAGGTGCGGAGCTTGTATAGGGTCTGGCTAGAAGTGCAGGGTACAGCGCCAGGTAGAGGCAGGAGGTGTCCCATCTAACCTTTCACTAGCGCCAGAACCCACCATAGTTATTGTGTTCCTGGTGCCCCCCTTGTTTGTGATGTTGTTGTGGGGTGTTTTGGTTGTCTGTCAGACATCTGTTGGTCTGAGAAAGGGGTCGATCCTCCACTACATGGCAGGAATATGTGTGGCCAGGTTACCTAACAAGCTGCTATTCATTTACTCCTGATTTCCATGGATAATTTATTAATGAAGGGCTGATCTCCCCATTTTAGGACTAATATATGAAGACTGGAAATGGGCCGATCCTCACCCTGGTCTTCTGCTTAGTAGTAGATTATTGCACGTTCTTGCAATGCATCGCAATGGCCGTCCTTCCTATCTCCCCACTCCCTATATTGGCTTTAGAGCTCCTTTTGTTTCTTGTCACTGATGAACGTAGTTGGCAAACACCCGGGTGAGGTGAAGATGTAATTAGCTTTGGCAGATTACCTCCATGTGACGAACAACCGCAAATGTAATTATCTAATTATTTTGGAACTAATGTTATTAAAATATGACAGGGCTATTAATTCAACCTATGAATAATAAGTGTGACTGTAGATAATGAAACAGACACTACGTAATAATATTCAGCACAAGAGGAACAGGAGGGTTTCGTGCTCGGGCCATATCATCAGTTACATGGTAGAAGGACGGCAGTGCAGGTGTCTACATGGCGTCTCCGCCAGATGTCACATATTATTACATGTAAGTGTGAATCTGATACCAGACGGGATCATTTATATTTAGTTTTTTTGGAAACTGCCTTATATTAATGCAGTAATGCACTACTCATCATTACCACTAGGTGGAGTCTATTACTGCCTGCACAGTAATGACAGAACAGCACTCCAAGAGGCTCGGCATGGTATTGCAAGTAAAACTTTTAATTTTTTTAATGCTTTTTTTGACGTGATTTTAATTATAATATGGAGTATAGCATTATCGTGGGGGAGGGGATTTGCCACGTTTCTGCTGCAAAAATCTCAACCAAAAAATGCATTTAAAACATGATAAAAATCGAAATTGGCGCTAAAACCCCTAACGTGGCAATATTTCATGGGTTATTTGCAGCAGTTATATCTCTCGGTGGCGCTTTATGTCCTGACAAATCCCAGAGTTTGATGGAGGCGCAGATTTGACAAATATAGAAGCTCCTTGGTAAGAGATGGACGGTGAGTCTCCTGGGCTGAGCTCACAATTTGGGAGTTTCTGCGCTATACCGATTGCAATCTCCGTGTCACATAAAGAGCAGATCCGTCCTGCGCAGCCGTCAGCCATGCTCCAGCAGAGAGGCCTTGAAGACGACTTCATTACTTTCTGCTAAAGATAAGATATCAATAATGTGAGCGATACCGAGCGGCCAAGGACGGCGGCTGCGAGTAGTCATCATACCTCATGATCGCACCACGGAAGCTTTATGTTCTGGTTCTTCTTCAATACTGTCATTGAGTCTATAGACTGAAGACATGATGCATCGGAGCTGATATCACAGCCCAATGTTATACTTATATACAGCTGCCCTATATATATCACAGAGCTAATCACTGAGCCACCATATTGCCCTATATATAGTACAGTGTTAACCACTGAGCGACCATGCTGCTTTATATATAGTACAGTGTTAACCACTGAGCTACCATGCTGCCCTATATATAGTACAGTGTTAACCACTAAGCGACCATGCTGCCCTATATATAGTACACTGCTAACCACTGAGCCACATGATGCCCTATATAAATTACAGTGCTAAACACTGAGCTACTGTGCTGCCTTATATTTAGTACAGTGTAAACCACTGAGCCACCATGCTGCTCTATATACAGTACAGTGCTATCCTCTAAGCCACTGTGCTGCCCTATATATAGTACACAGATAACCACTGAGCCACCGTGCTACCCTATATATAGTACAGACTTAACCACTGAGCCACCATGCTGCCCTATATATAGTACAGTGTTAACCACTGAGCCACCATGCTGCCCTATATATAGTACAGTGCTAACCACTGAGCTACTCTGCTGCCCTATATATAGTACAGTGCTAACCACTGAGCTACTGTGCTGCCTTATATTTAGTACAGTGCAAACCTCTGAGCCACCATGCTGCTCTATATACAGTACAGTGCTAACCTCTAAGCCACTGTGCTGCCCTATATAGAGTACAGTGATAACCACTGAGCCACCGTGCTGCCCTATATATAGTACAGTGCTAACCACTGAGCTACTGTGCTGCCTTATATTTAGTACAGTGCAAACCACTGAGCCACCATGCTGCTCTATATACAGTACAGTGCTAACCTCTAAGCCACTGTGCTGCCCTATATAGAGTACAGTGATAACCACTGTGCCACCGTGCTGCCCTATATATAGTACAGTGATAACCACTGAGCCACCGTGCTGCGCTGTATACTGTATATAGTACAGTGCTAATCGCTGAGCCACCATGCTGCTCTATATATAGTGCAGTGCTAACCACTGAGTCACTGTACTGCTCCAAGCCAAGATACCCACTGTCTGAGTATATCCTTCTTGTGGAAGGAGGAAACCTATAGGTCAATAAATCACATCTCAGTTTCTAATTTTTGATAAACTCTCCAAACCTTGTAGTCTGTTGGTGTGAAAAGGGGGGTGACCCCCGTTATATTTTTTTATATATAATTTGGCAAATATAATATCTCTGCTGCTGACACGATTACAGTGAATGATGTCAATGTCACCCCAGGAGTCAGCAGATGACAGCCACAGAACAGCAGAGCGCAGGGAGAGCCGCGGGGACAGGTCTATACATCAAGGTTTATTTATTATATCCTTTATAAGTTATATTGTTGTGATATTGTGTCATTATTCATACAATGTTCTTCTATTTAATGAACAGCATTTTACTGAATCCTTCTCTGCCAACACATGTAGTAGCAAGTAATGTATGTGCAAAGTGTAGATTCTGGACTAGTAAATAAAGCTTGAAAAGAACTGTGAATACAGCTCTGGAGTATAATACAGGATGTAACTCAGGATAAGTAACGTAATGTATGTACACAGTGACTGCACCAGCAGAATAGTGAGTGCAGCTCTGGAGTATAATACAGGATGTACCTCAGGGTCAGTACAGGACAAGTAATGTAATGTAATGTATGTACATAGTGACTGCACCAGCAGAATAGTGAGTGCAGCTCTGGAGTATAATGCAGTATGTAACTCAGGATCAGTAATGTATGTACACAGTGACTGCACCAGCAGAATAGTGAGTGCAGCTCTGGAGTAAAATACAGGATGTGACTCAGGATCAGTACAGGATAAGTAATGTAATGTATGTAAACAGTGACTGCACCAGCAGAATAGTGAGTGCAGCTCTGAGTTATAATTGAGCATGTAAGTCAAAATCCTTACAGATTCCAAAGGGGTTTTCACACAACTTTTCTTGGCTCCTGATAGTCCTTACAGTGCTGTTATATTGCTGGGGAGGACTGTATAATTTTCTGACTCTGGACCCGGCTGCTTTGCATTTGTGCTCCATGTTCGCAGCTCTGGAGAGTATTAGAGTCTGAGCTGATCAGCTCTCTGCAGCGTGTAAGCTCATCTTGTTTCATAGTCCACTGGTATTACATTAAGTAAAGCTTTGTGCTCCGCCGTCGTCTTCCCAATGACGGTGTCACAGTCGGCGTCTCGTGCCTGTGCTCCGCCAGTCTGTGTGTAATCACATTGCCGCTGTGTAATCTTCATGTCTGCATATAATAATATTGGCCTCTTCTCTGGCTGGTCCTCCATGGACTGCAGCTCGTCCTGTCCTATCTCATCCTCCACTGGACTTTAATTACTGGTAATGGTGCGTGGTCTCCACCACTGCGGAGGCAGTAAAGGGTCCCTGTGCAAGGACATTTCTGGGGTCCTTTTCATTCCGATAGCTCCTCATAATGCACCATTCCTCCTGCTTTGGAGGTGGATGTGGCCCCCTGACCTCCTGGGCCCCCGTGCGGCCGCACAGGTAGCACCAATAATATGTCCGCCCCTGGTCTTCAGCCCCACAATCCTTATTACAACCTCATCATCCCTCAGATCCAAAGTGGAGCTCCTGGATGTGTACCGCCCCGGGGCTCGGCCGGCTGCCGAGCCGCTCGGATCCGTGCTCGTCGGTGGGTGGCTCGAGCTCCTCCCGGACCCGGGGGTCACGTCGCTCTGAAGGGATGCTGGCGCTACGTGAGGGGTGGTGTTCGGTGGGGAGGTTCACGGCCGGGGCCGCAGTTGTTTGGGGGTTACGTCCGTGACGCCACCCACGGGTTGTGGTGAATGTGGACACCACCGCTGCCATTAACTAGGCTCCCAGGCACGGTGTTGTGCAGCCTGGTGTTGACCCCTTCGTGGGCAGGGGGTGATGGTCCCGGGGCCTGGTGGTTGTGAGGTGCGGGCGGGATGGTGCGGTGCGATGCGCGGCCCGAGGGCACTGTTGTACTCACTATTATAAATACACCGGAGTCTCTGGTAAACCAAAAGGATGGTGGTCGGTGCCCGCAGCCGGCTGCGCTTTGCCTCTTACTCAGGTTGGTGGTTCCCACCTTTCTCCTGCACCTCTGTAGTAGAATGCTGACTTCCTTCACTTCAGCGACGGGAGTCCGCTCCCCGGCTAGTGGATGTCGGGGAGCCTGTTTGCCTGCAGACGCTGGCCCGTGGGATCTCTATGCTTGGGCGGTGGCTTTCTATCCCCCTCATTGGGCTCTTGCCTTCAGTCGGGACTTGGGTGGGAAAGAACCTAAGGTCCGGACCCCAATCAGTGAATTCGACTCGGTCCAGTGGCTTCTGGGCCTCGTACTGGGTCTGAGTACCCCTCCTGGTGCTCCGGTTTCCGTTAGGTTCCCCGGTTCGGTACCGGCGGGCCACTACCCTGTCCCGGTCCCTGACGGTTCCACCGGCTGTCTTCCCGGCTCCTGCAGGCGGCCACCACTGTCTGCCTCCTGGCCACAGGGTATCCGGGCTCCTACCCAGATCCCTGACAGACGTTACTTCTTTCCAACTACTCTTCTTCACCTCCAAAACTGATCTGTGTGGTTTTCCCGCCTCAGGCTATCCGAACTCCTTGGTGGGCATGGCCAACTGCCTGGCTCCGCCCCCGAGTGTGAACGTCAAGACCTGATAGGGGTGACTCAGGGTTTTTAGGTTGGCTGCTGATTCCTTTTTAGGGGAAGAGTGTTTGTGAAAGGGCCTACCTGTGACTACCTAGCTAGTCCAGGGCGTCACAGTTATGTATACAGTCACTTGATAATCACCAGTGATGTACCATCTCGAATTTACCGAAATTCAACATGGACATAATCACCTGAAAACACTGTACATTAGAATCTGCCGGGAATGGGTTAATACAAAATGATGGTAGCTCCACATCTCCTCAGTGCTCCCCGTACCTGTCCTGCCGGTCGTCTGATCACCTCACCTGTCTTTTCTCTCCTATATCAGGGGATCTGGAGCCGCCATTCTTGTAACATGGCAGAGGGTATGTATCATGAAAGTGGCGTATGTAAACCTTGATGTCTGCTTTGGTACCTGTAGTGCCATGAGGCTTATTAGGGCGTATAAGGGCTAGGATAGCTGGAGAGATGGGTGGGTCTGACTATCCATATACCTTCACTCATGGGTGTGTCTCATGTGTTAAGATGGAGACTCATTGTTTGGCACATGGTCAGTGTGGGGAGACTGTGTTGTTTCCAGGTAGGAATCCTCTGAGATGGAGGATTAGCTTGTCTTGACCGTGACCATGTATGGAGGTTTGTGATACCTCTGGAATGGATCCTCTGAGAGAAAAAATTAGCTTGTCCTTACCGGGATCATGTATCGAGGTTTATGATACCTCTGGAAGGGATCCCCTGAGAGGGAAGATTAGCTTGTCCTGACCGGGATCATGTATGGAGGTTTGTGATACCTCTGGAAGGGATCCTCTGAGAGGGAAGATTAGCTTGTCCTGACCGGGACCATGTATGGAGGTTTGTGATACCTCTGGAAGGGATCCTCTGAGAGGAAAAATTAGCTTGCCCTGACCAGGATCATGTATGGAGGTTTGTGATACATCTAGAAGGGATCTTCTGAGAGGAAAAATTAGCTTGTCCTGACCAGGATCGTGTATGGAGGTCTGTGATACCTCTGCAAGGGATCTTTTGAGAGGGAAGATTAGCTTGCCCTGACCAGGCATGTATGGAGATTTGTGATACCTCTGGAAGGGATCCTCTGAGAGGAAAATGTATCTTGCCCTGACCGGGATCATATATGGAGGTTTGTGATACCTCTGGAATGGATCCTCTGAGAGAAAAAATTAGCTTGTCCTTACCGGGATCATGTATCGAGGTTTATGATACCTCTGGAAGGGATCCTCTGAGAGGGAAGATTAGCTTGTCCTGACCGGGATCATGTATGGAGGTTTGTGATACCTCTGGAAGGGATCCTCTGAGAGGGAAGATTAGCTTGTCCTGACCGGGACCATGTATGGAGGTTTGTGATACCTCTGGAAGGGATCCTCTGAGAGGGAAGATTAGCTTGTCCTGACCGGGACCATGTATGGAGGTTTGTGATACCTCTGGAAGGGATCCTCTGAGAGGAAAAATTAGCTTGCCCTGACCAGGATCATGTATGGAGGTTTGTGATACATCTAGAAGGGATCTTCTGAGAGGAAAAATTAGCTTGTCCTGACCAGGATCGTGTATGGAGGTCTGTGATACCTCTGCAAGGGATCTTCTGAGAGGGAAGATTAGCTTGCCCTGACCGGGATCATGTATGGAGGTCTGTGATACCTCTGGAAGGGATCCTTTTAAGGAAAGAGAGGATTCACTTCTGACTGGGGTCAGTGTGTGGAGGCTGAGAGATACTTATATGGACAAGTATATCTGAACCTGAGAGGGCATACTAAAAGTGAATCGGGCTTGTGTTACGTGACCAGGACTGTGGTTTATGTGCTGTGAATAAACTATCTGGACTTTTAAATGAAAAGTGTTCTTGTTGATACCTCTAAGACACAAGCTGGGTAAGTAACCCTATGACATGCCATAGTCAAAAATGGCAGCGCCAGATCCCTGCAAATAAAAGAATAAAGATGATGGAATCAATTGGAGGACCAACACCATTGGGAGGGGAAGGAGAAATATAAGATTTTTTATTTATTTTAACCCCTTCCTGGCTCTTAGCATCCAGTGCACTGTTAGCTGGCTGCCATTTTACTGGAGTTTGCATGAAACTATTTTGTAACAAATTTGATTAATTATGAAATGATTATCTCATGTCTGCCACTGATCAATGGTTGCAGGTTGGTTCCAATGTGTATTTAAGTCTAGAGTGTCTGAGTATTAGCTTCTTTTTTACTAAAAGTCCATGATGCCCCTCTGAACCTCCACCATGCTTTACACTTCAGCTCTGCTCTGTTCTCGCACAGTTTTAATAAGTGATTCCAGCTTTGGTGCATCCATTCTGAAACAATGTAAATTCTACCTATTTACTCATCGTATGTCCAGACAACTGCTTAGTCTTTTCCTCATGCTTTACACTGCAGTCCTGCTCCATTAGTGCTTCCTTTTAATTAGAAATTCCATCTCCGTTGTCTTATGTAATGAATGAGGTGACTGAACGCTGATTATTGCCTCATTATAAAATTAGGCTTTTGGTCTTTTTTCGCCATGATGTACACTGCAGCTTTGCTTAGTCGCTATGTATAAGTCGGAACCCAGACAGCGAACCTTCCAATTATCACTGATCCATCATGCTTTACACTGCAGCTCTGCTCTGTCATGACACAGTGAAAATAAGTGGCTTGTGCCAGATTCCCCAGTCCGAAGCTGGCTGGCAACCTTTGTGGCCACCATCTTGGTTGTCACCCAGCTTTTCCAGATCCATTTACAACGAAGCAATTACTTCTTTGACATCAAAATTGTCTTTTATGGGGACATCTTTTAGAATAAAAAAAGTAAAAACGTTCATGGCTGTCATGGATTCCGGGAAAGAAGGCGAATTATCCTATAAGCTTCAGTGTGATGAAGAATTAGAATCTTCTTACAATTATCGCAGCCTCAATAACAAGAAGGACTGAGAGGGATCCCGATTCTTCCAGCACTGATCCCTGCCCCCTCCTAGGCAGCCCCGGGTAATGATGGCGGTCACGTAATTTGCAGCAGTAGAAGAATTTTTCCAGTTTTTCTATTTGATCTCCTCAATACTGGAGACCCCCGAACGTCAGGTCCTACAGAGCGATGCGGCCATGAAGATGGTGACATTGTATGTGTGGGAGGGGGCGCCTGTTCCGTCTATGAAGCATAATCATTTCATTGCATATAGAGGTTCTACAACTTTATAATATATTACAGTTAGGGCCAGAAATATTTGGACAGTGACACAAGTTTTGTTATTTTAGCTGTTTACAAAAACATGTTCAGAAATACAATTATATATATAATATGGGCTGAAAGTGCACACTCCCAGCTGCAATATGAGAGTTTTCACATCCAAATCGGAGAAAGGGTTTAGGAATCATAGCTCTGTAATGCATAGCCTCCTCTTTTTCAAGGGACCAAAAGTAATTGGACAAGGGACTCTAAGGGCTGCAATTAACTCTGAAGGCGTCTCCCTCATTAACCTGTAATCAATGAAGTAGTTAAAAGGTCTGGGGTTGATTACAGGTGTGTGGTTTTGCATTTGGAAGCTGTTGCTGTGACCAGACAACATGCGGTCTAAGGAACTCTCAATTGAGGTGAAGCAGAACATCCTGAGGCTGAAAAAAAAGAAAAAATCCATCAGAGAGATAGCAGACATGCTTGGAGTAGCAAAATCAACAGTCGGGTACATTCTGAGAAAAAAGGAATTGACTGGTGAGCTTGGGAACTCAAAAAGGCCTGGGCGTCCACGGATGACAACAGTGGTGGATGATCGCCGCATACTTTCTTTGGTGAAGAAGAACCCGTTCACAACATCAACTGAAGTCCAGAACACTCTCAGTGAAGTAGGTGTATCTGTCTCTAAGTCAACAGTAAAGAGAAGACTCCATGAAAGTAAATACAAAGGGTTCACATCTAGATGCAAACCATTCATCAATTCCAAAAATAGACAGGCCAGAGTTACATTTGCTGAAAAACGCCTCATGAAGCCAGCTCAGTTCTGGAAAAGTATTCTATGGACAGATGAGACAAAGATCAACCTGTACCAGAATGATGGGAAGAAAAAAGTTTGGAGAAGAAAGGGAACGGCACATGATCCAAGGCACACCACATCCTCTGTAAAACATGGTGGAGGCAACGTGATGGCATGGGCGTGCATGGCTTTCAATGGCACTGGGTCACTTGTGTTTATTGATGACATAACAGCAGACAAGAGAAGCCGGATGAATTCTGAAGTGTACCGGGATATACTTTCAGCCCAGATTCAGCCAAATGCCGCAAAGTTGATCGGACGGCGCTTCATAGTACAGATGGACAATGACCCCAAGCATACAGCCAAAGCTACCCAGGAGTTCATGAGTGCAAAAAAGTGGAACCTTCTGCAATGGCCAAGTCAATCACCAGATCTTAACCCAATTGAGCATGCATTTCACTTGCTCAAATCCAGACTTAAGACGGAAAGACCCACAAACAAGCAAGACCTGAAGGCTGCGG
Organism: Anomaloglossus baeobatrachus; assembly: GCF_048569485.1. Taxonomy (NCBI): domain Eukaryota; kingdom Metazoa; phylum Chordata; class Amphibia; order Anura; family Aromobatidae; genus Anomaloglossus; species Anomaloglossus baeobatrachus. The sequence continues at coordinate 52,261,752 of NC_134360.1, read as the reverse complement.
CTGTAAAGGCCTGGCAAAGCATTAAGAAGGAGGAAACCTAGCGTTTGGTGATGTCCATGGGTTCCAGACTTAAGGCAGTGATTGCCTCCAAAGGATTCGCAACAAAATATTGAAAATAAAAATATTTTGTTTGGGTTTGGTTTATTTGTCCAATTACTTTTGACCTCCTAAAATGTGGAGTGTTTGTAAAGAAATGTGTACAATTCCTACAATTTCTATCAGATATTTTTGTTCAAACCTTCAAATTAAACGTTACAATCTGCACTTGAATTCTGTTGTAGAGATTTCATTTCAAATCCAATGTGGTGGCATGCAGAGCCCAACTCGCGAAAATTGTGTCACTGTCCAAATATTTCTGGACCTAACTGTATATATACTGTGTTATTGAATGTGTTTGCAGTATACAGGGAGCTCCCCCTAGCGGTGGCTGCAGACAGAATCTTATCATGTATCTCTGTATACAGGGAGCTCCCCCTAGTGGTGGCTGCAGACAGAATCTTATCATGTATCTCTGTATACAGGGAGCTCCCCCTAGTGGTGGCTGCAGACAGAATCTTATCATGTATCTCTGTATACAGAGAGCTCCCCCTAGTGGTGACTGTAGACAGAATCGTATCATGTATCTGTATACAGGTAGCTCCCCCTAGTGGTGGCTGCAGACAGAATCTGATCATGTATCTGTATACAGGGAGCGCCCCCTAGTGGTGACTACAGACAGAATCGTATGATGTATCTCTGCATACAGGGAGCTCCCCCTAGTGGTGGCTGCAGACAGAATCTTATGTATTTCTGTATACAGGGAGCTCCCCCTAGTGGTGGCTGCAGACAGAGTTTTATCATGTATCTCTGTACACAGGGAGCTCCCCCTAGTGGTGGATGCAGATAGAAAATGATCATGTATCTCTGTATACAGTGATCTCCCCCTAGTGGTGGCTACAGACAGAATCTTATCATGTATCTCTGTATACAGGGAGCTCCCCCTAGTGGTGGCTGCAGACAGAATATTATCATGTATCGCTGCATACCTGGAGCTCCCCCTAGTGGTGGCTGCAGACAGAATATTATCATGTATCTCTGTATACAGGGTGCTCCCCCTAGTGGTGGATGCAGACAGAATCTTATCATGTATCTCTGTATATAGGGAGCTCCCCCTAGTGGTGGATGCAGACAGAATCTTATCATGTATCTCTGTATATAGGGAGCTCCCCCTAGTGGTGGCTGCAGAATCTTATCATGTATCTCTGTATACAGTGATCTCCCCCTAGTGGTGGCTGCAGACAGAATCTTATCATGTATCTCTGTATACAGGGAGCTCCCCCTAGCGGTGGCTGCAGACAGAATCTTATCATGTATCTCTGTATACAGGGAGCTCCCCCTAGTGGTGGCTGCAGACAGAATCTTATCATGTATCTCTGTATACAGGGAGCTCCCCCTAGTGGTGGCTGCAGACAGAATCTTATCATGTATCTCTGTATACAGAGAGCTCCCCCTAGTGGTGACTGTAGACAGAATCGTATCATGTATCTGTATACAGGTAGCTCCCCCTAGTGGTGGCTGCAGACAGAATCTGATCATGTATCTGTATACAGGGAGCGCCCCCTAGTGGTGACTACAGACAGAATCGTATGATGTATCTCTGCATACAGGGAGCTCCACCTAGTGGTGGCTGCAGACAGAATCTTATGTATTTCTGTATACAGGGAGCTCCCCCTAGTGGTGGCTGCAGACAGAGTTTTATCATGTATCTCTGTACACAGGGAGCTCCCCCTAGTGGTGGATGCAGATAGAAAATGATCATGTATCTCTGTATACAGTGATCTCCCCCTAGTGGTGGCTACAGACAGAATCTTATCATGTATCTCTGTATACAGGGAGCTTCCCCTAGTGGTGGCTGCAGACAGAATATTATCATGTATCGCTGCATACCTGGAGCTCCCCCTAGTGGTGGCTGCAGACAGAATATTATCATGTATCTCTGTATACAGGGTGCTCCCCCTAGTGGTGGATGCAGACAGAATCTTATCATGTATCTCTGTATATAGGGAGCTCCCCCTAGTGGTGGATGCAGACAGAATCTTATCATGTATCTCTGTATATAGGGAGCCCCCCCTAGTGGTGGCTGCAGAATCTTATCATGTATCTCTGTATACAGTGATCTCCCCCTAGTGGTGGCTGCAGACAGAATCTTATCATGTATCTCTGTATAGAGGGAGCTCCCCCTAGTGGTGACTGCAGACAGAATGTCATCATATATCTGTATACAGGGAGCTCCCCATAGTGGTGGCTGCAGACAGAATCATATGTATTTCTGTATAGAGGGAGTTCTGTTGTGAATACATTTTCCAGTTTTGCGCTCCCTCGTGTGGTCAGTGCTGGTAGTGCAGTTGACTTGTTGAATGAGAGGCAGACACCTGTGGAGGACTGGCAGTCAGGTCATTCAGATTGGGCCTATATAACTGAGCAGTTTTCTCCTGTTCCTTGCCAGTGCTCAATGTATCTTCTGTGTGCTAAGGACATTCTGAATCCAGCCCTTCTCTCTACCAGGACTCCTCTCAGATAAGTTGGTCTTTGTACCTCTGCTTATTGTTTCCACTTTTTTGTAGTTTTTTCTGTTTTGATACTAATGCTTGATTCCTGATTTTGCCTGTGTGGAGTTCTTGGTGGAGTTGGATCATTCCCTGCTGGGAGTGTCTGTATACCTAGCTCTATGTTCTGCTATGTATTGTGTTTTGTCATGCTTGGTATTAAATTCAGTCCCTCATCTATATTAGTGTTTTTTGGATCCCAGTAACACCAGAGTACTGATTTAGTGGAGGAGAGCCTGTGTGGCCTCAGGGCTTTTCCATATCAGGTGTGCTGAGATTTATTAGGGTTTTTACAGCTGCAGACAGTTGCTCTTTCCTTTCCTTTCCTTTCCTTTCCTATAAAGATAGTTTGGGCCTCATCTTTGCTAAATCTGTTTTCCAGCTATGTATTGTGTTTTCCTATATCACCGTAGTCTTTACATGTGGGGGGCTATCTCTATCTTTGGGGACTGCTGTGAGGCAGAGTAGCTCTTCTTATAGTTCTCTCTGTTCTCCGGCTGTGTCGAGCCGACTTGGTTATCGTAGGCACGCCCCACGGCTACTTCTAGTTGTGTGTCAGTATTAGGTCTGCATTAAGGTTCCAGCCACTGTAGTTACTTTTTGGTTTCTGCGTTTTTGACTTTTTCTGATCCTCCGTGGTCACTGAATCATAACAGAGTTCCCTCTAGTAGTGGCTGCAGACAGAATCTTATGTATTTCTGTATACAGGGAGCTCCTCCTAGTGGTGGCTGCAGACAGAATCTTATCATCTATCTCTGTATACAGGGAGTTCCCCCTAGTGGTGGCTGCAGACAGAATCTTATCATGTATCTCTGTATACAGGGAGCTCCCTCTAGTGGTGGCTGCAGACAGAATCTTATCATGTATCTCTGTATATAGGGAGCTCCCCCTAGTGGTGGCTGCAGACAGAATCTTATCATGTATCTCTGTATACAGGGTGCTCCCTCTAGTGGTGGCTGCAGACAGAATCTTATCATGTATCTCTGTATACAGGGAGCTCCCCCTAGTGGTGGCTGCAGACAGATTGTTATCATGTATCTCTGTATACAGGGAGCTCCCCCTAGTGGTGGCTGCAGACAGAATCTTATCATGTATCTCTGTATACAGGGTGCTCCCTCTAGTGGTGGCTGCAGACAGAATCTTATCATGTATCTCTGTATACAGGGAGCTCCCCCTAGTGGTGGCTGCAGACAGATTGTTATCATGTATCTCTATATACAGGGAGCTCCCTCTAGTGGTGGCTGCAAACAGAATCTTATCATGTATCTCTGTATAGATGCACAGGGGCCCACCAAGACCTCCAAAGCAGCTGCTGTCATAGACATAATTATGGGACTTCAAAGGGCCCATATACTGTTTTTTGCAAAGGAGCCCTTTTCTTCTTGTGTCACCCACTGAGATCAGAGGGAGTGGAGGAGACTGATGCCAAGTTTTATGGAAAAAGATTCAGTAGAACTTGTATTTTATTATATTAAATTGTCTCCTTTATTTCAATATTTATATTATAAATCAGCAGTTCACATGAAATTAAGAATCTTTGTAATAGATCTAATCAGCTGAATCTGCTTTGTTCTCCCCTTGACCGATCATTCATTCTCAAAATTCAAATTCTCGATCCAGGGATAAAATCTTTAGATACAGCGCCGATGACAGATGACAGTTGGTACTTAAAAAGTTTTGTAAAGAACTGTGACTGTTCTTTCAAGAGATGGGAAAACTGATGGCACTTCCTAACAGACAAATGTGAACAGGTGCAAACTGAACATGAAATGTAATCTAACAAATAAACAGCTACACTCTGAGACGGTAAGGTATGCAAACATTGAATATACAGTATGTCACACAGAGATTTTCACAAACTTCACCTGCTGTCATGGCGGCATTAGGTTCTGTTCAGATTACAGATTCTGACACTCCACCTAAGAAATCTGAAGTCTGGGATCAACGCAGGCAGACTCTGGCGTCAACCTGCTGTGTGATGATTCATAGGCAGGCTATCAAAAGGTAATCTCTGCTAGTCTGCTTGTTAGTCTCCTTTGATCACATGTTGTAGGGAGGCCAATCACATCTGCTCCCCTCCAATTTATGCTGGTTAAATCCTTCCACCTATGCCAGCTATAGTTTATGGTGAGGTGTGGTGTTCCAGACTTAGTTGTGAAACTTGTGCTCTTTGCTTGGTGTGGTTGTGGATTTTACCCCTGTTGTTTTGAAGCTTCCTTCCTGCTCTTGTTCTTCCTCCTGAACCTCATATTTACTTTCGTGTGTGCATGCTGTGTGACAGAATTTTAGTTTTCCTGGTGTAAGCAGTGCTTATTGCTTTGTGCGGTTGTTGAGTTTACCCTAGTTGTCTTTTGTTGCTACCTTCCTGCTCTTGTTTTCCTCCTGAATTTCTTACTATCTAATGTGTGTGTGTGTGAGTGTGTGTGTGTGTGCGCGCAGTGTGTTGGTTTTCCCTTGTCTGTTTTTTCATTTGTAGTTTTTATCTAGAGTGCAGCTGTATATTTGTTAGACTATATTTCATGTTTAGTATTCCCTTGTTAACATTTATCTGTTAGGAAGTGCCGTTAGTTTTCTCATTTTATATTATAAGGTCATGCCTTCTGACTAAGCACTCATTCCCACCAGCTTAATGTAGTTTTTAATTTCCTATTATCAGGTACCTGTCACACATAAATTATAGGCCTTTCAGTTTGGGCAGAGGCATTTAGGCAGGGACCCAGCATATCAGATACGCCTTGACGCTGGCTGCTGGGTTCACCTAAAAGTGGCCTTTTTTATGCGCTAAGTGTCCCAATCTTTTAAATTATTTCCTTAGCATTAATGCATGTCTGCATTCGTATATTCAATATTTGTATACCTCAGAGTGCAGCTGTTTATTTGTCTTTCAGAAGAACCTGCCTGTTTCTATCTAGAGCTCCTCCCTCTCCATAGAACTTTTTGAGCACCAATTGTTATCTCCTTTATCAGTAATGGAAAAGTCTGTCTGAACTGGATTTTACACATGAATTGAGAGTGAATGATCAGTCCCGGAGGAGTAGGAAGTGTTCTCTGATAAAACATATTATAAAGATGCTTATTTTCATGTGTGCTATGGATTTATGAAATACAAGTTAAAACAACATTTACAGTTTAAATCCCTATTTCTATATTTAAGAGTCCAGGGGGTGGTGCCCATTAGTGATTGACAGGCTTCCCTGTATAATTACGAGTAGTAGTATAAGTAGGACCGCCCACTGGACTCCTCAGCTTGGAAATTTGGATTTAAAATAAAGTACAGGTTCTACTGAATTTATGGTTGTCACTGATGTGTCATGCTTTGCAGACACTCCTGAAGAAGGTCGCAGCATTTGGTTGCAGAAACTGACTGCTACCTGACATTCTCTTCTTCTCTGCTTGGGGTTTATCCCCTTCCCTTTAGGACCCTGCGGATTTCCTCACCTTTCAGCTGTTATTTACCAGCACTTCCCTTGGTGTCCTTAAATACTCTCATTCCCCCTTGATTTTTGCTGGTGATAGAGTTAGAAACCGTTACAGGCCTTAGATGCAGGCAGTCAGCTTGTATCCATCTGAAGAAATATTATTGATTGTTGCTGTACCTCTCCCTGAGTCATCTTGGGCAAAAGTTGTTCATATGCTTCCCCCTTTCACTGGTGTCTTCTTTTTAATGGGGTTGACTAAGCGCTCATCCCATCCGTTCCCTACCTAAGGCCCAGTGAGGGCCAGTCAGGGTCAGGCATCCTGCTCGGCGCATAGGCGCGGAATCTCTCTAGGGTGGTGAGGGAGCCGAGGCCAGTGGAAGGTTTGCTCAGGTGTAATCCAAGTGGCTCTATTGGGACGCCCAGGGTGCAGTTGGGAGAAGACCCCCCAATAGTTCAGTGTTGGATTCTGTATATTCGGGAACGTTACTAAACTTATTACCTGCAATTAAGAAGTTAACAGTTCAGGTTTTATACTGAATGTAGATGAAGAAATGATCCCGCAGATATCTACATCCGCCTCTACAATGTGAGAACGCCACGGTACAAAAACAAGACCGAGGCGAATGACCTCGGCGCGCGGCCGTAAAACTTCTCACCGCATCATCTACAGACCTAAGACAGATAAATTGGACTGAAATTGAAGCAAATTGCTCGAACCAATAGGGATGTAGCGAGGTGCGGAGAAGCAGACCTGCGGCCATCGTATAGGGGAAGCGGTCCCGGCTGTAAAGGTTATGGGACCCATTAAGTCATAAATCATGGTGGATGCTCAGAAAGAAACAAATTAGTGGAAGACATTCAGGCAAGGAAGGGACACGTAATGCCAGAGGTCGCCGGGGTCGTGATCAATAAAAACATTGTTACTAAAGGCGGCACAAACTTGTCTGGAGGATTATGGACGAAAGTGGAAGAGACTGATAAGACGGAGAACACAAGTGCTCGAAAACTGTTGTGTCTCTCTAGAGACAGAGGTACCTCTGGGAAGGTTGGCGTCAGGCCCACCGGATGGAGCAAGTGTGGCAGGGGGTGTTCTGACCTATGTGCATCTGATGCACAGCAAAAAAACATAATAAGAAAAGTGGGCACTAGGGACACAATAACAGTGGGTGGCCCTGGAACTAGTGCGAGGGGTTGGTGAGACACCTCCTATCCTCACCTGCAACTGTCCCTCCTCTCCTAGCCAGGCCCTATACAGTCTCCGCAACTGTCACCGAGCAGGAACCTGAGACCCTCAGAAGACCCTATAGATGCCCTGGCTAGTGAAGGGCAGGTGGAGTTCACCAGACCTCACCGCTGCACTAACAAGACACAAGGTAAGTAAAGACAAATGAGGAAAATGGAACCAAAAGGATAAAGCCTGAGAACAGGAAATTTCCACAGCAGATCCTTCCTCCAAGGTGGCCAGAGACCAAACGATTTTATATCTTCAGCAGGGAATGCTGGGATACACCACTATTAAAGTAAGTGCAGCTGATCACTCATCAAGGAACTGCTTGGAAAAGCTGCAAGAGAAAAACTGACATTTAACCATTTCAGTGCCAAGAGAAACGAAACCCATTTAAATGTAGAGAGCCAGATGAGAGGCTCCAGTCCAAAGACTGTCACTGGTCTCTAAAAACAGGGAGACGAACGTGACAGTTGTGTGGGTTTCAAGATGCCGGCCATGAAAGCTTCCATAGGGTGGCAAGAGTAGCGTAACTAGAGTTTGATGGGCCCCGGTGCAAAGTTCAGACCTGGGCCCCCCCTCTACATACACTGACACTTGGGGTATGGAATAATGACACTGACACTCGGGGTACGGGATAATGACGCTGACACTTGGCTCTCACTCTCAGCACCCAGGCGCCGGCCGCTCTATGCTTCATCATTACCGTGCGCGGTGACAGGGCAGGGGGCCCTGTTGCCACTGCTGACACCGGGCAGGGGGTACCGGTGTCGGCGGTGGTAGCGGGTCATATAGTGGCTGTGTGGTCCGTGACAGATAAACACAGCTCCTCTATCACTGAAAGGAGCTGGCTGCTGATCTGCCGGGCGGAACCGGGCCCCTAACCTCCCGGGCCTGGTCACAATGGCTACCCCTGCGACCACGGTAGTTATGCCCCTGGGTGGCAGCATTATTACTGGTATTTAGGCTATCCTAAAGCTTTGATGACAACCTCCCAACCTGAGTTTAGCAGCAAATATGGAGTAAAATAATAAAAAAAAAGAGCAACTATCCAAACTTCAACCCATACCAATCGTGAGATTGATGGGGCCACAGCAATCCCTTTTAAGTTAACACCGAGCAATGCTGATGGGTAATATTATCATCATATTATCCCTGGTGGCCTAGGGTACTTTTGCACCCGGTGATCTGTTGGGCTGATTACCTTGATAATTAGAGCTCGCTGTCAGTCAGTGTCGGGGGCGCAGTTACAGCCATCATTGGCGGACATGGACAGTAGAGGCGCCTGTGCTGAACACTATACAGGCCCTTTGTAGTCCAAGAGCTTATAATAATGCACAATTGCTTTGGAGGTAGAGATGGGCCCCCTGACCTCTTGGCCCCCTTACCCCTTGGGCCCCCTGACCTCTTGGGCCCCCTCACCCCTTGGGCCCCCTGACCTCTTGGGCCCCCTCACCGCTTGAGCCCTCTCACCGCTTGAGCCCCCTGACCTCTTGGGCCCCCTCACCCCTTGGGCCCCCTGACCTCTTGGGCCCCCTCACCGCTTGAGCCCTCTCACCGCTTGAGCCCCCTGACCTCTTGGGCCCCCTGACCTCTTGGGCCCCCTCACCGCTTGAGTCCCCTGACCTCTTGGGCCCCCTCAACCCTTGGGCCTCCTGATGTCTTGGAGCAGAGGATAGGCTCTGGCAACCTGTGATTAATTATCATGATGTACCAGATTTAGGTTGTCACTCGCGAAGGTCCGGTCCAGTATGAAGCTCCATCACTGTACCATTCTGGGACTTTTCATGGACTTTGTGTTTCAGCTCCTCGGCGTCCCCTTTTCTTTGGTTACTGGATCCTCGCACCGTGCGTTTCCTTGATGCCGCGGGTCCCGTCTCCTGTATAATATCTTTTATGTATTTAGGGCTGATACTGAGCGTTCTGATACAACAACACTCCCCGTAAAGCGTGCGCAGACGCCTCCTCTTGTGGTTCATTATAACAGGTCACATCACAAATGTTGACACTTTGTGTTACAGTAATAATAATAATAATAATAATAACAGCGGAAAATCCACAGAAAGCAACAAACAAACCTTCCCCGATGTAGAGAGAGAAATCCTGCCGCTCCGAGCAGCGGGGGAAGGGTTATAATCCGGTAATTGTACAGGTGTAAGGAATACCGGTACAAAGACAAAGGGAACGAGTGCATGAGAGTATCCGAATATGCAGCACGTATCTATGTGTATCCGAATATGCAGCACGTATCTATGTGTATCCGAATATGCAGCACGTAACTGTGTATCCAAATATGCTGCATGTATCTATGTGTATCCGAATATGCTGCACGTGTCTGTTTCCGAATATGCAGCACATATCTATGTGTATTCGAATATGCAGTGCATATCTATGTGTATCCGAATATGCATCACGTATCTATGTGTATCCGAATATGCATCACGTATCTATGTGTATCCGAATATGCAGCACGTATCTATGTGTATCCGAATATGCAGCACATATCTATGTGTATCCGAATATGCAGCACGTATCTATGTGTATCCGAATATGCAGCACGTATCTATGTGAATCCCAATATTCAGCACGTATCTATGTGTATCCGAATATGCAGCACATATCTATGTGTATCCAAATATGCATCACGTATCTATGTGTATCCGAATATGCAGCACATATCTATGTGTATTCGAATATGCAGTGCATATCTATGTGTATCCGAATATGCATCACGTATCTATGTGTATCCGAATATGCATCACGTATCTATGTGTATCCGAATATGCAGCACATATCTATGTGTATCCGAATATGCAGCACGTATCTATGTGTATCCAAATATGCAGCACGTATCTATGTGTATCCGAATATGCAGCACGTATCTATGTGAATCCCAATATTCAGCACGTATCTATGTGTATCCGAATATGCAGCACATATCTATGTGTATCCAAATATGCAGCACGTATCTATGTGTATCCGAATATGCAGTGCATATCTATGTGTATCCAAATATGCATCACGTATCTATGTGTATCCGAATATGCAGCACATATCTATGTGTATCCGAATATGCAGCACGTATCTATGTGAATCCCAATATTCAGCACGTATCTATGTGTATCCGAATATGCAGCACATATCTATGTGTATCCAAATATGCAGCACGTATCTATGTGTATCCAAATATGCAGCACATATCTATGTGTATCCAAATATGCAGCACATATCTTTGTGTATCCAAATGTGCAACACATGTTATTTATACATCCGAATACGCGGCACGTATCTATGTGTATCTGAGTATGCAACACATATCTACAGTTGAAATCAGATGTTTCCCTCCGCTCTCTATAAAGACACATCTGCAGGTTTTTCCCTCCACTCTCTATAAAGACACATCTGCAGGTTTTTCCCTCCACTCTCTATAAAGACACATCTGCAGGTTTTTCCCTCCGCTCTCTATAAAGACACATCTGCAGGTTTCTCCCTCCGCTCTCTATAAAGACACATCTGCAGGTTTCTCCCTCCACTCTCTATAAAGACACATCTGCAGGTTTTCCCTCTGCTCTCTATTAAAGACACATCTGCAGGTTTTTCCCTCCGCTCTCTATAAAGACACATCTGCAGGTTTTTCCCTCCGCTCTTTATAAAGACACATCTGCAGGTTTTTCCCTCTGCTCTTTATAAAGACACATCTGCAGGTTTTTCCCTCCGCTCTTTATAAAGACACATCTGCAGGTTTTTCCCTCCGCTCTTTATAAAGACACAGAGAGAGGAGGGAAACTTCTGGTTTCAATTGTATATGTATCCAAATATGCAGCATGCATCTGAGTGTATCCGAGCATACAGTGAGTGGCTGTCTATGACGGTGCTTGTATCACAGCCGGTTTCTTCTCGATGACGGTGCAGGGGTTTACTATCTGGGATAAGTATCTACAGACCATGGATGACACATTTCTTGGACGAGCTCCATGTTATTGTAGATTTCTTGTGTTTTCCCGATTACATAAACCTCAGGACGACCTTGTGGATCCCCGGCCTCATCCCTGCATTATAAATGGAGCTGTGGCTCCGGTGTTGGCCGCTGCCGCTCTTCTCCGCTCTCCCGGTGGTTTCATGTTGATTTTTCCTCTGAGAAATAAATTCTTCACGGATAGAAAACCTTGAGCTGCAGCCGAGGGCACGAAACCACGTAGAAGCACCTTCTCGGAGACATTGCTGCCCGCACGGACTCGGTTTAGGCTCCGGGGTGCCGTATCTATAGTCAGTGGCATAACACTAATACCAACAGAGCACGCGGCTGCTATGGGGTTCATGTGTCAGGGGGGACCCGGTGCCATTGTTAGGCTCCCTCCCCCCAGCATGTCACTGTCACCTGTATCGTCATGCAGGATGCCAAGACAATGATGGAACCAGGAGCCGTCCACTCTCTCCTCCATCAGTCTCCCTGTCTGTCTGAGCTCTAACCTCTCAGCGCAGCAGGTACAATAACATCACTAGAGTACGTCCGCTCTGCAGAGCTGAAGACCCCATGCTGCGAAGATGGAAGCAACAAGGATTGAGGAGAGGTATGTATTTTTGTAACTAATAAAGTAAATTGTGTGGGCCATTATAATGTATGAAGAGATATGTGGGGGGCATTATGCTGTTTGGGAGCTATGTGGAGGTCATTATATTGTTTGTGGGGCTATGTGGGGGCCATTATACTGTTTGTGGGGCTATGTGGGGGCCATTATACTGTTTGTGGGGCTATGTGGCGGTCATTATATTGTTTATGGGGGTCATTATATTGTTTGTGGGGCTATATGGGAGCCATTATACTGTTTGGACAACTATATGAAAGCTATTATGCTGTTTGCGGGCTATATAGGAGCCATTATGCTGTTTGGGGGGCAGTATGGAAGCCATTATACTGTTTGTGGAGCTATATGGGAGCCATTATGCTGTTTAGGAGGGCTATGTGGGAGCCATTATACTGTTTGTGGAGCTATATGGGAGCCATTATGCTGTTTAGGAGGGCTATGTGGGAGCCATTATACTGTTTGGGGGGGCAGTATGGGAGCCATTATGCTGTTTGTGGAGCTATATGGGAGCCATTATGCTGTTTAGGAGGGCTATGTGGGAGCCATTATACTGTTTGGGGGGGCAGTATGGGAGCCATTATGCTCTTTGTGGGGCTATATGGGAGCCATTATGCTGTTTAGAGGCTATGTGGGGGCTATATATTGTATGTGGGGAATTATACAATGTGGAGGGTTGTGTGGGGTCCATCATACTGTATGGAGGGTTGTTTTGAGGCCATCGTACTGTATGTAGGATTGTGTGGGGTCCATCATACTGTATGGAGGGTTGTGCTGAGGCCATCGTACTGTATGTAGGATTGTGTGGGGTCCATCATACTGTATTTTGGGTTGTGCTGAGGCCATCGTACTGTATGGAGGGTTGTGTGAGGCCATCATACTGTATTTTGGGTTGTGCTGAGGCCATCATACTGTATGGAGGGTTGTGTGGGGTCCATCATACTGTATGGAGGGTTGTGTGGGGTCCATCATACTGTATGGAGGGTTGTGTGGGGTCCATCATACTGTGTGGAGAGATGTGGGAGCCTTTATACTGTAGGGAGCGCTATTATACTGTATGGAGGGCTGTATGGCGGCCATCATACCGTGTGGAGGGATGTATTGAGGTCACTGTAGGGTCATCATACAGTGTGTGTGGAGGGCAGTGTGGTGGAGCTCACTCTGGGGGTACTATACTGTGTTTGGGGGTACATTTGATAGTATGATACATCATGGGGACCATGAAAAGGGTATACTGATATGTGAAAATAGGAAAAGAGCACAATAGGGTTGTCACATCCGGATGACCGGATGAGATGAAAGTGGGTCCACTGGTCCAAGATACCGTTCAATGATCCGAAGGAGCAGACCTCAGTGTCCACCGAATCCTCACTACAACCACAGAAGGTGGAAGTAGGTACACACTCGGGTAAGAGGCAGCCCCGGGGGATCCTGGTACCTCAGCAGGTGGCGCCACAGAACGATGTCCAGGAACCAGAGCGGATCAGGTGGTAGCTGGTGTGGCCTGGAGCAGACTGGTACCAGTGGTCAAAGACAGGCGAAGGGTGCTTGCCGATTTGGCGAACACAAGATGGACACTGGCGGCTTCACAGACACTACTAGGCAGAAAGGAAAGAGTCTCAGAACAGCAAGGAGTGCGAGCAAGACCATGGGGATCAGACAACTAGGATGGGCAGACTAACTATGGGGACACATTGAACAGGCACCTCCCATTGGGGGAGTATGCCTTAAATACAGTAAGCCTATAATGGCAAGCTGGGGACACTTAGGTTGCGCTGGCCCTTTAAGAAAAGGGATAGCAGCGCAGCCGTACCCTAAGCGCGCTCCTAAGAGCCCTACCGCGCTTGTGCAAGCCTTTGAGGCTAGAGGATAGGTTGGGCAGCAATGAGGAGGAAGTGGTAGCGGATCGTCAGCGCCCCTGACACTGAGGAAGTGGGGGTGCCAACGAAGGTGCACGGGGGAGTCTTGGAGGCCGCAGGGCAGGACCGGAATGACGGGGAATGAAGAGGTGAGCAGGCAATGGGAGCGCCAATGATGTGACAAGGGTCTTATCCACATATGGTTGTGGGGGGGGGGGGGGGGGGAGACGACAGAAAATAAGAACAAGAAAAAGGATTACAATAAAATACTTTTCTGTTATATAAGTGCTAATAAAAATAGTGGATTTGATCCTATAAAATTGTGTGTTGTATCCTTTGAAATCCATCTATCAACAGATTGAGCTATTTCTGAATTAGGAGGATCTGTGGAAGACCTTGCCGATGCGCATAAAAAATAGAGAGGGGAGAAAAGAAATACAGTATATATGATGAAATATATATGAAATTAAAAATATTGAAAGTAAAGTATATAAGGTATGCGCAGAGAATATCGTATATGGTGAAGATGTCTGATCTCTCCTAGTTTAATACCATATACAATTTCTCTGCACATGCCTTATATACTTTACGCTCAATATTATTAATTTGATATATTTCAACCAGTGTTATACTGCTAATGGGAGAAGATCAAGCAGCTGCTATGGGGCCCGTGAGTCGGGGAGGCCTGGAGTCCAGTGCAAGCACGAACTCCAGCCCCTCCACCCCTCCAACACAATTTCAACTATTGCAGCTGTGGTGTTTAGCTGCATTGGTGTCACGCTTGGTACATGGAAGTACCAAGCAAAAGGCGAAAAGAAAGGAAACCTTGTGTCTAGGGAAGGGGGAGAAGGTCACCCTTGACCAATCCTACCGCTGGTCCCTGGGGTCCCTCACCACCCTAGATAGGTTCCACACCTATGCACTGAGCAGGATACCTGACCCTGGCTGACCCTGAAATAGGCCCTAGGTAGAAAGTGGATGGGATAAGCGCTTAGTCAACCCCACTAAGCTCTAAAGAAGTCACAGGGATAACAAATGGGGAAAGAGACTGAACAACTTATCTCCAGATGAGTCAGCGAGAAGAACTGCAACAACCACAAAGATTCTCCAGATGTATACAAGCTGACTGCTTGCACTGAAGACTTGTTAAGTGTATAAGAGCTATCACCAGCACCGAGTAATAGGAAGTAAAGGTATATAAAGACACCAAGGGAAGTGCTGATGAATAGGAGCTGAAAAGCTGAGGAACTCCACAGGGTCCTAAAGGGAAATGAAGATATATAAAGACAAGGAAAGTGCTGATGAATAGCAACTGAAAGGCTGAGTAACTCTGCGGTGTTCTAAAGGGAAATGAGGGTATATAAAGACACCAAGGGAAGTGCTGATGAATAGCAGCTGAAAGGCTGAGGAAATTTGCAGGGTCCTAAAGGGAAATGAGGATATATACAGATACCAAGGGAAGTGCTGATGAATAGCAGAGAAACTCTGCAGGGTCCTAAAGGGAAAGAGATGAAAACCCAACAGAAATAATAGAAGGTCAGGGAGCAGTTTGCACAGCCAAATGCTGTGACCTTCTATAGCTGCACACCACAGGACTGTCTGTCACCCATGACACATTTGTGACATTCTAGATGAGACTGAGGGTTCCATAGACGTGTAAATCTGGCGTTACATGCTACGATATATCTGGCGATCTGTCGTCAGGGTCACGGATTCCGTGACGCACATCCGGCATCGTTCGCGACATCGTTGCGTGTGACACCTACGAGCGACTCTGAATGATCGCAAATGGGTTGAAAATCGTGGATCGTTGACACGTTGTTCATTTTCAAAAAATATTGTTCATCGTTTGGATCTCAGCCAACATATTGGTATGTGTGCGACGAACAACATCCACACGACCGCCTTGGTCAAACAATATATCGCTGAACGAGTTTGCGTGCTTGTGAGATCGTTACGTGTGACCGCTAATAAACGACCTATGAGCGATCTCGGCAACTTAACTACGATCTGGGCGTGTCACATCGCTAATGAGATCGTCAGATAAATCGTAGCGTGTAACGCCGCCTTGAGCCTAACATTGTGGGGTCTGCTGAGAGGCGGACACTGTGGGATTTTCTGAAAGGATAGGAATAGGGGCATTAATATGTATCTGGCGGTATGGGCACTGCTATATGACTGTGAGCACTATTATGGGGACTAATATCTGGCATATTGAGGACTTTCTATAGTATTATAGGGTCTTCTATAGGATTGGATATTACTGTGATGCAGGAATTGGTGCCGCACTGGTATTATGGGCATTGCTATATGGCTGGAGCTTGGGTGAGAGCCCTGCAGGGCACAGTGCCATAGCACGCTCTTATACCCCGTGAATCTCTCTCTTGGGTCGCTTTCCTTTCCTATTCTTTCTTTTGTCCACTTTTCATTATTTCTGGCGTTGAGTCACGCATTCCGCTCCTTGTTTATTTCATGTCTGTGCTGTGTATAATCACGCAGCGGTGGGCTCGCAGAGCGCGGATTCCTGGTGGGCTCTTCATACCGGCGTCACTCGCTGCCCACACAGATTATTCAACGCTGCGTCCATTTTTCATCTCTCCAGTGGTGTTTTGCGCGGCTGTCACCGGCCGGCTCACCTTGTTTCCAGGAGACTCCGGTGCTGACCTGGCACCATTCTTATTCCGCAATCATTGCACTGACTCCGCTGTGAGCTGTTTATGAGCGTTTATACCTGCAAGAAAAAAAAAACATGAAATGAGAGATGCAGTAACCCCATCAGTACCACAAAAGTGATTGCACCCAGCGCTCTAGGAACAGCGGCACACGTGAGGTCAACCTCCTATAGAGCCTCCTATATTGCGCAAGATCCAGGATGACTTACCATGTAGCGATAGGAGTAGGCCATGCTCTGTATCCTCTGCAAACCTCTGCTATAAACTCTACGCTCATTGAAGTCATGGCTTTGTAATTGCTCTGCAGTTAATCTCTGCTCTCGATAACCCATAGGAGCAATATTAATCACCAGAAACTTCAGCTAAATTGATACTGAAATGCAATTAGGGGCAATTATAGAGACAGATAGCTCTACAGCGCTATAGAGAAAAGTTCCCACAAATTACACATAAAACCGAGCTGGAACATTCCAAGCACTTAAAGGGAATCTGTCACCAGGCTTTTGCTTTCTGTATCTGAGAGCAACCTAATGTAGTGGCAGAACTACTGATCCTAGCAATGTGTCACTTACTTGGCTGCTTGCTGCAGCCTTGATACACCACTGATAGAATGATTTCTGTGTACACTGTGCAGACAGAATCTTATATACAGGTAGCTCCCCCTAGTGGAGGCTGCAGACAGAATCTTATCATGTATCTCTATATACAGGGAGCTCCCCCTAGTGGTGGCTACAGACAGGATCTTATCATGTATCTCTGTATACAGGGAGCTCCACCTAGTGGTGGCTACAGACAGGATCTTATCATGTATCTTTGTAAACAGGGAGCTCCCCCTAGTGGTGGCTGCAGACAGAATCATATCATGTATATCTCTATACAGGGACCTTCCCCTAGTGGTGGCTGCAGACAGAATCTTATCATGTATCTCTCTATACAGGGAGCTCCCCCTAGTGGTGGCTGCAGACAGAATCTTATCATGTATCTCTGTATACAGGGAGCTCCCCCTAGTGGTGGCTGCAGACAGAATCTTATCATGTATCTCTCTATACAGGGAGCTCCCCCTAGTGGTGGCTGCAGACAGAATCTTATCATGTATCTCTGTATACAGGGAGCTCCCCCTAGTGGTGGCTGCAGACAGAATCTTATCCTGTATCTCTGTATACAGGGAGCTCCCCCTAGTGGTGGCTGCAGACAGAATCTTATCATGTATCCCTGTATACAGGGATCTCCCCCTAGTGGTGGCTGCAGACAGAATCTTATCATGTATCCCTGTATACAGGGAGCTCCCCCTAGTGGTGGCTGCAGACAGAATCTTATCATGTATCCCTGTATACAGGGATCTCCCCCTAGTGGTGGCTGCAGACAGAATCTTATCATGTATCCCTGTATACAGGGATCTCCCTCTAGTGGTGGCTGCAGACAGAATCTTATCATGTATCTCTGTATACAGGGAGCTCCCTCTAGTGGTGGCTGCAGACAGAATCTTATCATGTATCTCTGTATACAGGGAGCTCCCCCTAGTGGTGTCTGCATACAGAATCTAATCATGTATCCCTGTATACAGGGATCTCCCTCTAGTGGTGGCTGCGGACAGAATCTTATCATGTATCTCTGTATACAGGGAGCTCCCCCTAGTGGTGGCTGCAGACAGAATCTTATCATGTATCTCTGTATACAGGGAGCTCCCCCTAGTGGTGTCTGCATACAGAATCTTATCATGTATCCCTGTATACAGGGAGCTCCCCCTAGTGGTGGCTGCAGACAGAATCTTATCATGTATCTCTGTATACAGGGAGCTCCCCCTAGTGGTGTCTGCATACAGAATCTTATCATGTATCCCTGTATACAGGGATCTCCCTCTAGTGGTGGCTGCAGACAGAATCTTATCATGTATCTCTGTATACAGGGAGCTCCCCCTAGTGGTGGCTGCAGACAGAATCTTATCATGTATCCCTGTATACAGGGATCTCCCTCTAGTGGTGGCTGCAGACAGAATCTTATCATGTATCTCTGTATACAGGGAGCTCCCCCTAGTGGTGTCTGCAAACAGAATCTTATCATGTAACTCTGTATACAGGGAGCTCCCCCTAGTGGTTACTGTAGACAGAATATTATCATGTATCTCTGTATACAGGGAGCTCCCCCTAGTGGTGGCTGCAGACACATTCTTATGTATATTTGTCAGAAAAAGGAGCTCTATCAGCTATAATGATATATTATGAAATAATCTTCACCTATTCTTGCATATAAATGATGTGAATATAAAACAGAAGCAGTTCCTGTAAGATAAGTATTATCCACAGATGATGACGTTCAGACCCTGGCTGTGGATCTTACTTTCTAATCTCCATATAATCCGATATCTATATAAAAGAAACCTACAGAAAATATGAGACTCCATCCAATATATTCTGCAGTACTGTAGGTAACAGAACAATGTGACATTGGCGATGATGTAGTGAGGAGTGGGATTAGTGTCTAAACCCCTTAAATCCATCCACAAACATGAGCAATGAGCCTCATGCCCCCTCCTCGAGGACGACCTCAGATCATTTCATTTGGAAGCTCTGCGTAGAATGAAGACCCCCTCGGTGGTGACTGACAGCTGCTGGGTGCGGGGGGGAGGGAGGGAGTTCACCCCCCCCCCCCCGATGAACGTTTCTATTCCTCCACTTTTTTCATCTTGGATAATTTAAGGGGAGCACAATGTGAATAAATTGTGTGTGTGTGACAGCGCCGTCACGTGACCCCCATGAAATTACTTCTTCCAAATGATATTTAAACTTTCTCGGAAATGATGAAAGTCGGAGCGAGTTCAGTCAACAATACCGAATGATTGGAAAAAGGAGTCGGCTAATTACCAGCCAGAAAATACAGCAGCTGGAGAGACGAGCGGGACGAGGGAAGGAAAGGCGCACAGGATGGAGCGAGGGGGCAGAACGCTCTCCTTGGCACAAGCAAGACGGCGCCAGAAAACACAAGTCATTTACAATTTCTAAGACTGAGGAGCCGTCATCCCCGGAGCTCCCCTCCCCATCTTATATGCCATTAAATTTACAACCCTTCCTTCCAATTATGCTCTGCTCGTGCCGCCTCTTGTCATACCCTCTGCCATTATCCTTCCCAGCCCTGAGCTTCATTATATTTCCTTCCCTCCCCCAATTTGGCATTTTTCTTTCCAGCCCCCTATCATTATCTTCTCTCTCTATTATTATAATATATTCTTCTCCATAACATTCCAGCATCGGTGAACCGAACAATGGAAAGGACATTTGTTTATGATGGTGTCGGGTAACATTATGGCAAAATATGATAACATCAAGTTTTATGTGAATATAGCAAAAAGTTCTGAAAGTTTTGATGTCAGGTTGGAGACCCTGATTCCAGTGATGTGTCACTTACTGGGCTGCTTCTGCAGTTTTCATGCAATCCTTGTTTTCTCTGCTGCAGATCTACCAGTTCCCGGAATGCTGAGCTCTGCATAGCCCATAGCACTGATTGGCAACTTGGTTGTCACGCTTTGTACGGGGAAGTAGCAAGCGAGCGGTGAAAGGGAAGGGAAGGGGAATCCTGCGTCTTGGTGACCCCTGACAAAATCTACCGGTGGTCTCTGGGGTCCCTCACCGCCCTCCTGGGCCAGTTATATATTGTCTATGGATATTTCAGCACCATTGACCAGGAGAGTACCCCACATTCTGCATAAGGTAATAATGACATCAGATTTGACTTCAATAGACAGAGATAGCACCACCAATTGTCACGCTAGGTACGAAGAAGTAGCAAGTGCATAGCGAAAGGGAAAGGAAACCCTGTGTCAAAGGAGGGGGAAGATGGTGACCCCTAACCAAACCTACTGCTGGTCCGTGGGGTCCTTCACCACCCTAGATAGGTTCCGCACCTATGCACTGAGCCAAATACCTGACCCTAGGTATTCCTAGTGCTGGGCCCTAAATAGGGAATGGGTGAGATGAGCTCTTCATTAACCCCACTAATCACTAAAGGAAGACACAAGAAAGACACACAGAGGAAAAGCATAAACTACTTATCATTAGATGACTCAGGTAGAAGTTCAGCAAAGTTTCAGCAACTAAACTATAGAGGAGTACCAGCCACCTGCTTGCAACCAGAGCTAGAATGAACTGAATAATATCACCAGCACCAGTCTAGGAAAGATGGGAGTATTTAAGCACCAAGAGAGTGCTGATGATCAGCAGCTTGGTGGAAGTTGAGCTCCTGCTGTGTCCAAAAGGGGGATAGATGAATCCAGCAGGAAAGCTACCTATATCAATGAATACTGACAGCAGGAACAATAGAAAGTCGGGGAGCATTCTGCACAGCCAAACTCTGTGACCTTCTATTGCCAGATAGCACATGACTGCCACTTGTGACACACCCGTGACATAGGTGTACACTGTGCATAGGCAGAAAGCTGCCTATTAGTGGCGACAGTGGAGGTATGCAGATCTCATGAATATGGAGGACAACATAAGAGCAGGTTTACGAGTCCTCTATGGATGATCTCTTACAAACAGCTCAGTAAGTGACATTGCACGGATCAGGCTCTCTGTCTCTATATATAATGCGTTCAGATTAGGTGACAAAAACTTAATAGATTGCCATTAACACAGCTGATGATTTGTTACAGTTTATCCACTGTAGACAGATAGGGCCCCGTCTTACCCTCTGATTGTAGCAATGGCCAGGACCAGATCTGGCTTCAAATGGCCACTGACTGGTGGTAAATGAATAATACATGTGTTATATCTGAGCCCTATCACTCACACAGGGAACGACAAACCAGGAGAGGTGTGAACCCTGCGATCCACAGGTCCCTATTCAGATTAGGAGAAGCCCCGAGACCCAGGTTGGTCCCTGCCTGACCGCGGAGGTTGGCACCCTAAAATAACGCATGGCGCCCCCACTCAACAATGGCTGACCCTGAGTGTTCTTAACTGCACCCTCAACTATAAACAAAGTGTAACACAAAAACACCAATAACCATAAAGGAAATGGACACTGCAGGTAAGAACGTGTTCACACAGTCATGCGGGGAAGATGGAGGAAAATGGAAGAAGCCCAAAAGATTTACGGAATATGCACAGTGACATCATGTGTTGCTCTTGCCTTTGCGCCAGCTACAGAAGAAGACACCATTTGTCCTGTAATTGGGAAAGGTGAGAAGAATGGGGGTTTTTGATGCAGTAGAGAACAATTGCAGAACGGGGGACGTATATACCAGGAATTAACCCAGGATGGGGACATATATACCAGGATGGAGGACATATATGCTATGGAATAAATCAATGGTGGGGAGATATATACCAGGATGGAAGACATATATACAAGGAAAAACATCAATGGTGGGGACATATATACCAGGATGGGGACATATATACACCAGGATGGAGGACATATTTACCAGGAACAAACCCATGGTGGGTACATATATACCAGGAAAAAAACCATGGTGGGGACATATATACCAGGATGGAGGACATATATACCAGGAACAAATCTATGGTGGGGACATATAGACCAGGATGGGGGACATAAATACCAGGAATAAACCCAGGATGGGGACATATATACCAGGATGGAGGACATATATACCAGGAACAAATCAATGATGGGGACATATATAACAGGATGGGGACATATATACCATGAACAAACCCAGGATGGGGACATTTATACCAGGATGGAGGACATATATACTATGGAATAAATCAATGGTGGGTACATATATACCAGGAAAATACCCATGGTGGGGACATATATACCAGGATGGGGACATATATACCACTAAGGGGCCCAGAATAGGAGATATACACTAGGATGAGGACATATATACCAGGAAGAGGCCCAGGTCCTAATTTTGCCCATTGGTCTCTAGTTACTCCACTGCTTGCTCATTACAAGATGCTGCTTTCTTGTGAGTGTTTATCTCACCCCCATGCTGAATTCACATCTACATTGCCCAGTACTGCTGTATAATCCTCTCCATGTTGCTGCTGATTCTGAACATGGACTACATAGAAACAGAGGAACAGAAACCCCTCATGTCAGTGTGCTGTGTATGGGAGACATCATAACAGTTGGTCTCCACCCACTTGCTCAGAGACAACTGAAAATTACTGTTGGTTTTTCTTAAAGAACTGTTTGCATGCTGATTCTAAATCTGCAATCAAAGTGCCCCTACTGTGCACCAATTTTCCATAATTTTGTGTTTTCCTTCATGAATTCCATTTGCTTTTTAGGTGCTCGGATTGTTATAACTTTGCTCTGTTCTTATGAAGTCGGAGTGTTTTCGTACTTTGGGAACACACAGAGCTCTGAGTTGGTTCCAAGGTTGACTAATCTTAGGGATTTGCACTCTTTGGGGTTTCATGGGTGACATAAAGCTTCATTATCTCACTGTCCTTTATGAATATCAGTATATTTATATTTTATCGCTGTTTTCTTTTACTTTATATTGTTATAATACATTTTATTTGTTGTTCTTGTGCCATAGGACATTCTGTAAACATGTTGCGAAGTTGTATCCAAATATTCCTTCAGCAATTTGGCAATTTGGGTGGTCTCACATAGCTCAGAGCTGCCAGTCCGCACTCCACCAACATCCTGGACCTTGGATCTGGAAGAAGATTCAGACATTGATTTGGTTGAAGAAGAAGCTGATAGAGAAGATCCTGATTTTCTAGGCCATGAGTCAGGGAGCTTCACAAGCTAAACCAGGTTGATCTATATGGTTTACCATATTTTTCGGTTTATAAGACACACCGGATTATGAGACTTAAATTTAGAGGGGAAAAAGGTAAAAAAATATGAGGTTCGTCTTACAATCCGGTGGTGTCTTACCGAGAGCAGGAGGCAGCGGTGGTGGAGCGAGGTCACAGGAGGCAGGGGCAGTAGTGCAGTAGGGCGATGCTTTGGGCAGTAGGGCATGTGTCCCAAATGCTCACTGCAGGCGCACTGAGGCAGGCAACCTCCAGGAACTGTTGGCGGTGCAGGCTTCAAAGAAATGGCGCCCAGATGGAGCTCTCGGCTCAAGATCTCATCTGCACATGCGTCACCCCTGGGTGCCATTTTCCTTAAGTCCGCTGCTGAGAAATCAATGGGCTGGAGGTGGTGCATACGCAGGTGAGATCTTGAGCCGAGAGCTCCATCTGGACATGCGCCAACTCCAGGAATCATTATTTAAAATTCACACCGCTGACATTTTTAGGATGTCACCCGCAGCCCCAGCACAGCACCAATGGCCCACAGCATAGCACAGCACCCGCAGCCCCAGCATAGCACAGCACCCATGGCCCACAGCATAGCACAGCACCCATGGCCCACAGCATAGCACAGCACCCGCGGCCTGCAGCCCCAGCACAGCTCCCGCAGCCCCAGCACAGCTCCCTCAGCCCAAAGCTCCCACTACACCCGCAGCCTCCGGCACAGCACCCGCAGCCCCAGCACAGCACCCGCAGCCCCAGCACAGCTCCCACTGCACCCGCAGCCCCAGCACAGCTCCCACTGCACCAGCAGCCCAAGCACAGCACCCGCAGCCCCAGCACAGCTCCCACTGCACCCGCAGTCCCAGCACAGCACCCGCAGCCCCAGCACAGCTCCCTCAGCCCACAGCTCCCACTACACCCGCAGCCCCAGCACAGCACCCGCAGCCCCAGCACAGCACCCGCAGCACAGCTCCCACTGCACCTGCAGCCCCAGCACAGCTCCCACTGCACCAGCAGCCCAAGCATAGCACCCGCAGCCCCAGCACAGCTCTCACTCCACCCGCAGTCCCAGCACAGCACCCGCAGCCCCAGCACAGCACCCCCAGCACTGCACCCGCAGCCCCAGCACTGCACCCGCAGCCCCAGCACTGCACCCGCAGCCCCAGCACTGCACCCGCAGCCCCAGCACTGCACCCACAGCCCCAGCACAGCACCCGTAGCATTTCTCTCACGACCCCTCTCCACCCACCCAAGCAATATTTGAATTATAAGACACACCCGTCATTTTCCTCCCAACATTTTTGGGAGTAAAAGTGCGTCTTATAATCTGAAAAATACGGTAGTTTGTGATCTGAACCTATCAAAAAGTCAAGTGGAGCTTTTGGATCTGAGGCTCGAAGGCTAACACTTGGTGGATCAGGGGAACAAAATATGTTCTTTCCGCCATAGACAGCAGGATCTTAAACACTTCAATGGAAGGGACCTAGTTTACTGCTAGATTTTATATGACAAGAGCACAGACCTCAAGATTGTGGGCTTTTTATAGAGGCTTCAAAAAACAGAGTAAACGCTTCTGCATAGTGGCAAAGAAAATCCATCTGCTCCTCTTGCTTATTTAGCAAGTCTGACAAAAACATGAAAATATCTGCCTTCTGCTGTTAAAATTCCATTACAAAAACTAAAAGTGGAATATTAGTGGTGATCGGGTAAGGTAACAGCCTTGGTGTTTGGGTTGCAGCTCAGTTATACGACGTTTGGTTGTTTTCCCTGCGAATGGGACAGCAGAGACCGCAAAGACCATTTCACCAAGAAATAGCTCGACTTCTGAAAAAAAGAATGTCCTGCATCAGCCTCAGGTAGCTCCAGAAAAAAATTTCCTTCTACCACTTCACATAAAAACTTTGGCTGATGAAGAACTTTGTCAAGGTGATGGATCGTGATGGCGAGGGTTTTAGATGCCTCACAAAAAGCAACAAAAACTCGGTGAGGCAAAGATCAAGGAAGTTATTTTCGTAGGGCTACAAATTAAGGAAATTATGAATGAAAAAGTAGAGGAACAGGTCAGCTCACTGTACACCCTTGTGGATTAATCCGAAATAATAAGCTCTGGTTTGGCCTAGATGCCCAAATGCGACAGAAGAAAAGAATCCGGTGATAGTAAAAAAGGCACCCCTAAAAACTGACGTGTTTTGGCT